>NC_083572.1:738314-850814 GCF_027579695.1 Neoarius graeffei | reverse complement strand
TAGTTCAATCTGGTTGTAGGCTAGCTTGAGCCTCATTGGGATCTGCAGTGCTAGCTGCTAACAGAAATTGGTGAAGTCTCTGGAAAGCACAACCAGCTGGTATGACAGGGTCACAGACCATTTTCTGGAAAAGGAGCGAAGGGCAGAATTTGTGTATAAATAGTGTTCATGTTCATGAATGTGAAGTGTGTATATTGTTCAGTAATGTTAAGAGAATGGTGGGCTCTGTGTTATAGGTTATACCTGGGTATAATATTCAAGGTTCTGTGTGTTGCATAGCCTACCTGGTTATGAATTTCCAGACTGTGTTGCAGAAGATGTTCAAGGATGTGTTGCACAGCTGGGTGTTGTGTTAAAGACTCTGTGTTGCATATCAGGGTATGATGTTCAAGGCTCTTCGTTGAATAGCCAGTGATTTTTGGATGTTTGATATTTTTGATTAAGGATATGAGGCACTAGCCTGGCAAGCCAAACTATAACATGAAATGTACAAGCAAAAATACTTTCTGCCACTAGGTGGGGTTGTCTAGTTCACTATGCTAATGGGGCACACCTTTCTATGCTTTGATATCCGGCCTACAGGTTTTATGATGAATGCATAAAATGGGCTTCCCCTGTTTTAAAAACCAGCAGCCGCCACTGGTGTGTGTGTGTGTGTGTGTGTGTGTGATGATGATGATGATGATGATGATGGTGTGTGTGTGTGTGTGTGTGTGTGTGCGCGTGTGTATGTGATGATAATGGTGTGTGTGTGTGTGTGTGTGTGTGTGATGATAATTGTGTGTTTGTGTGATGATGATAATGGTGTGTGTGTGATGATAATGGTGTGTGTGTGATGATGATGATGATGGTGTGTGTGTGTGTGTGTGTCTGTGTGTGTGTGTTGGTAATGATGTGTGTGTGTGTGTGTGTGTGTGTGTGTGTGTGTGTGTGATGATGGTGTGTGTGTGTGTGTGTGTGTGTGTGTGTGTGTGTGTGTGTGATGATGATAATGATGTGTGTGTTTGTGTGCATGTGTGTGTGATGGTGTGTGTGTGTGTGTGTGTGTGTGTGTGTGATGATAATGGTGTGTGTGTGTGTGTGTGTGTGTGTGTGTGTGTTGATAATGGTGTGTGTGTGATGATAATGGTGTGTTTGTGTGATGATAATGGTGTGTGTGTGTGTGATGATGATAATGGTGTGTGTGTGTGATGATAATGGAGTGTGTGTGTGTGTGATGATGATAATGGTGTGTGTGTGTGATGATAATGGAGTGTGTGTGTGTGTGTGTGTGTGTGATGATAATGGTGTGTGTGTGTGTGTGTGTGTGTGTGTGTGATGATAATGGTGTGTTTGTGTGATGATAATGGTGTGTGTGTGTGTGTGTGTGTGTGTGTAATAATGGTGTGTGTGTGTGTGTGATGATGATGATAATGGTGTGTGTGTGTGATGATGATGGAGTGTGTGTGTGTTGGTAATGATGTGTGTGTGTGTGTCTGTGTGTGTGTGTTGGTAATGGTGTGTGTGTGTGTGTGTGTGTGTGTGTGTGTGTGTGTGTGTGTGTGATGATAATGGTGTGTGTGTGTGTGTGTGTGATGATGATGATAATGATGATGTGTGTGTTTGTGTGCATTTAAGTGTGTGTGATGATAAGTGTGTGTGTGATGATAATGGTGTGTGTGTGATGATAATGGTGTGTGTGTGTGTGTGTGTGTGTGTGTGTGTGTGTGTGTGTGTGTGTGTGATGATAATGGTGTGTGTGTGTGTGTGTGTGTGTGTGTGTGTGTGTGTGTGTGTGTGTGATAATGGTGTGTGTGTGTGTGATGATGATGATAATGGTGTGTGTGTGATGATGATGATGGAGTGTGTGTGTGTGTGTGTTGGTAATGATGTGTGTGTGTGATAATGGTGTGTGTGTGTGTGTGTGTGTGTGATGATGATGATAATGGTGTGTGTGTGATGATGATGATGGAGTGTGTGTGTGTGTGTGTGTGATGATAATGGTGTGTGTGTGTGTGTGTGTGTGTGTGTGTGTGTGTGTGTGTGTGTGATGATGGAGTGTGTGTGTGTGTGTGTGTTGGTAATGATGTGTGTGTGTGTGTGTGTGTGTGTGTGTGTGTGTGTGTGTGTGTGTGTGTGTGTACCATGATGTAGGCGTTCCTGTTGAGGAACTTGATGCACTTCTCTAAACACCAGAAGCAGCACTTCAGGCAGCTGAGCAGAAACTTTGCAAATTTGTTCTCAGCTCCTGCAGAAACGACACCAAGAACCCACAAACACACAAAAACCACACACAGGAAATAAATGATTTGTCTTCACTGATAAGGTGATGATGCCATCAAAACCAATCACACACCAGCATTACAGGCTGAGAGACAGATGAGCACACAGACAGAGAGACAGACACCTTTCAGTTTTTGGTCGAGGTACTCCAGAGTGACTCTGATCACCTGAACAATCGCCAGAATGAGAGAACCAAATGCCAGAGAACCTGTGTGATACCTAACACACACACACACACTGTTAATCACTGCATTATTAATTACAGCTCATTTTCATTTCAAAGGGAAAAAAGTTAAAAATTGACAAAAAAGTTTAATAATCAAAAAGTTTCACACTTTATATGTTTTAAAAGTATAAACTTTAGAAAGTAACACACTAATTTTATTATATTAAACTGAAAATTTGAGATGAACAAACACACACAGACCTCAGAGCGCGGCCGAGTGAACTGAAGATGGGGAATGCTGAGATATCTTCGGGCTTCTTGAAGGCCCAGTAGTAGGAGGCAAATGCTCCGGCCAGGGTCACATGACCCAACGCCACCACGAAGTTCACACACCAGAAGAACAGGAAGAGGTTATAGAACTGGAACAGAACCAGGTACCGGTGATAGAACGTCTCACCACCGTAAAACACAAACACACACTCAGCATCAGAACACACTGAGGAGATGTTCGAGCTGTTAAACGTCTGGAAAACACACACACACACACACACACACACACACACACACACACACACACGGTTTACTGAAACATCTGCACTGCTATTATTATTATTATTATTATTATTATTATGAATGGTCATGTGACTGACCTCAGGGTCACACGTCTGCCTGCTGAACTCACACTCGGTGCTGTTAAACACTTTATACACCGCATGGCTGGACGTCGAGAGGAAACTGCAGCAGTTCATTAAGGAACATATCGAACAGTCAGTAAACACCGGCTGTGTCCAAAACGCAACCCTTCTGCACTACTTAGGGCACCTACTACAACCTCAGCCATGTGAATGATCATGCAGACGTCCTCATGGTGGGTACGTGATATTGGTGTGTTTGTGACCCATAATGCACTATGAGTCCTGAAATATAAAGTTTGGTGTCAGAGTGTCGGGACTGATCTCACACCCTGATATACTCGCGAGCTCGCAGGCTACAGCAGGATGTTCTCTGTGAGAGCTACGATGTGTGTGAGATAAACATGGAGGACAGTCCACACTCTGTCTGAAGCTCCATGGAGAATTTTCTCACCACCGCCTTCACCAGCAAGCGCGAGACCCAAGACAAACAGGGCATTGTTGTGTGTCGTGTGTTTAGGAGAGAGAGCGTGGGAGCGAGACAGACATCTCAGATTAGACTGACAAAGAGAGGACATTAATGTAGAGTGCTGCTGAGTTCTGGACTCTGATTGGTCAGAAGGTGTTGATTAATTCTCTAGAACAGCAGTTCTGACAGCAGTGCAAGTTTATATTAATGCTGTCTAATACATTATCGTTTCTATGGTAACAGTTCATTCACACCTCTCTGTGAATCAGTAGTGCTACAGTAATGTGTGTGTGTGTGTGTGTGTGTAGGATACACAGCAGTGGTGGCCCAGTATGCAATCACGAGAGCCAGAAGGGCAAAGGTCAACAGGGGATAGAACAGTGATGACATCACATAACCCACTGCTCTGAAATACACAGATACAGAGAGGCAGGGTTAGATTACTGTGTGTGTGTGTGTGTGTGTGTGTGTGTGTGTGTGTTAGTTACAGTACCTGCTGGCCTCTTTAATCAGAGCGATGGCGATCTGGAGACGTTTCCTGAGGAAGATGAGCAGGAGGATGATGATGACCTCAACAATACACAGGATGATCGCTGTCACACACACACCAGCAGCAGCATTATGTACGGTATTGAACACACTGAATGATATTTAGTGATGCTGTGGGTGTGTCTCAAACCACACACACCTGTTCACTATATAGGATAACTTCACCTGTCCATGTCACAGTGCATTATGGGTAACGCAGTGTACTGGACAAAAGACCCTGTTCGCAGAGCAGTGTGAGATTTTATGCTGTAATGTGTGTGTGGTGTTGGATATTCAATAAATGTGAGGTTGCTCTGTGAGACAGGTGTACACTATGTGCACTATGTAGTCAGCAGGGTGTGTGTGGTTTGTGACACAGCCGTATCGGAGTGGGAGTGTGTGTGACTGAGTCTCACTGAAGGCGAGCCACGTCTGCTGCAGCTGCAGATACACAGAGAAATCGGTCTGCAGGCCCAGGTCTGTGATCGACACGTCTGCACCAGGCTGTCCTCGGAACTGCAGGTAATGCATACAACAGTGAAATATACCTACACACACACACACACACACACACAATAGACAAAGAGAAAGACAGACAGAAAGGAGCATGACTTTAAGGTTTATGCTATGGTGTGTGTTTAAGGTTGAATTAAAGTTGTGTGTAAGTTTCTCACCGTATGCAATAACAAGTAGCACCATGCAGATCATCACCCACACCATCACCCCCGCTAACAACCGCAACAACACGATGAACACCAGACTGAGCACCATCGCCACCACCAACCCACTGGGGGGGAGGGAGAGAGGGAGGAGTAGTGAGACACTGATAAAAGTCGTATGAAGTCCCACTTGGAGACTCAGTAAACACATGAAGAACGGCTCTCGAGTCTGATGAGATCAAAACTGAACTTTTTGGCCAAAACACAGAGTGGCATTAATCTGGCATTAAAACAACGCTGAGGACACCAGCTGCACTGAAGCACAGTGGTGGTGGCATCACACTGGGGAGAAGCTTTTCATCTGCAGGAAAAGCAGTCAGTCCAAATACAGGACAATCCTACAAGTAAACCTGTTCCACAGAGCAGGGGGCGGAGCTTCACTTTCCAACAGGACAACGTCCCTGGACACACTGCTGAAGCTCCACTGGAGTGCTTTACACCTGAACACATCAGAACATCCCGGTCAAAGCCCAGGCCAGATCTGACTGAGACTCTGTGGCAAGATGTGAGAATTTCTGTTCACCAACAATAACACACCCCATCCAGAAGAACAGACACAAACATCTGGATCCAGGTGTGCAAAGCTGAGAGGAACATATTCCAGGAGCCCCAAATACTTATGCAGCCAACAACTGTCTGCTGTTAATAAACATCGGAGTCACAATAAGACAATAATGTACACCTTCTGGTGTGTGTGTGTGTGTGTGTGTGTGTGTGTGTGTGTAAGACTCACAGCAGGATCCAATGCCAGGACTGTGTATAATCCTCAAAGATCCTCATGAACACCTGCCGCGCCTCCATCACGATGTTTGACTTCCTGTCAAAACACACGATAGTAAACTGTGATAAAGGGGGCGGAGTCAGAGTCCCTACTTGTGGGTGTGTCCTAAACCACATACTACTGCACTAAATAGTACTGTATCCCATAGTAACACTTTGCTGTGTGATTTGGGACGCAGCCCCAGGTTAAAGCTAGTTAGTTTGCTGTATCCTTTGCTCGTTAACAGTGTTTACTCCTGAGGGCTGTATGGGTTACCATGGCGACCGTACACTGCATGTGGCTGTGTTTCAATCCACTGTAACGTATCTACAGTTTCCTGCACTGATTTGGGACGTTGCCCATAAAATTCACACACACACACACACACACACACACACACACACACACACACTCACTTTGATGCCTCGAGCAGGTCAGTGGCGTTTACATTCGTGTTGTTTCCATCTGTGAATATCGTCTCATTGCCGATAACAACAACTCCGCCCTTTTTCGTCTCCAGAGCTGGGAGGCATCGGCGTGTAACTGATGAAATCACACACACACACACACACACACACAACTCTTACAAAATAATTTCAGTTTCCTGCACTTGTAATACAGAATGTTGACATGTGACATCATTGTATTTTACATCATCGTGTTGCTACATCTGGTGTGTCCATGGAAACAGTGTGAGTAAAACCATCATTAAAAAAACAAACACCACGAACACCAGTCCCACTGTAAAGTATGGTGGTGGGAGCATCATGTTGTGAAGATGCTTTTCATCAACAGGGAAAATTGTTAGTCCAAATGCAGAACAATCCTCGAAGTAAAACTGTTCCAGTCTACAGGAGACTTCATGCTAACAACATTAGCCACTTGAGGCTATAATGCTACATCAGGTTGCTAGCAGATGTGGATGAACTTACAAGGCTTGCTGGGGAAGATCATAGCTGGACACGCCCTGTCCCGCAGGAGCTCTGGAGTGGTCTGAAAATGCAAAACCATAAGCACACACTCCGGTGACTGTGGGCGGGGCTGTATCTTGGTGTGATTGGATTGGTGTCAGTTAGCAAGCTAGTTTGTTAGTGATTAGTGACATGAAGACAGTAGTGAGGTGATACAAGTTAGCATGATCGCTACATAGTTGTGAGTTTATAGACTATGATTAGAATGCTCCTGTACATGATTTCTGCTCTCAGCCAATCAGAACACAGCAGAGTGAAGACGTCTGATTGGAGAAATGCCATGTGATGAGGTTGAGGTGTGCTTCCTCACCTGTGTGACGTCGACGCCTTCCTTACAGAACTGTGAGTAATACTGCAGGTCCTGATTATTCTGCTTCGCCTTCACCAGAGTCAGGAAACGATCCGGACACTTCTCTACACAGATCTACACACACACACAGCAGGGATAAATCTCATACCATACTGGTCTAGATCATGTTTAACTCACACTGACAGAGAGAGAGAGAGAGAGAGAGAGAGAGAGAGAGAAATTTAGGGTTGAAAGTGTAGATGTGGTGGTTAGCGTGGTAGATCGGGGGTTAGAGGGGTCAGTGGGGTAACATGGTAAACAGGATAGTTCGAGGGGTTCGAGGGGTCAATGGGGAGATTAGGGGTAGATAAAAGAGATGGGGTAGATGAGGTAGTTAGAGAGGTATATGCAGAGGTATGAGGGATGTGTGAGGCAGTTAGAGGGGGAGAGTAAGGGGGTAAATGGGGAGGTTAGAATGGTAGATGAGGGCAATAAACCTGTGTGGTAGGGCACTGGAACTCCAGCAGCACTAGTGGACTCGCACACTTCAGAATGTTGAAGTAAAAGAGCAGAGGCTTTTTCCTGAAAACACAGAACACCACGCTGAACAACTCCTGACTCTCTGACCGTCAAACCCACTCTACAGCGCCACCTACAACACTCCTGTCACTTCATTCCATATGTATACCCTGTCACTCCATTTCCCCCCCACAACCCCTTTACCCCACAGCACTGTACCGTGCTTGGCCCCCTGTAATCGCAGTGTTAAAGCTGTGACTCTGAACGTTCGTTCACTTCTCCTTCACTTACTCCAGTGGCGTCCCCTGCTGCCCACAGAACTGTCCCCTGCTGTCTGTGGGGTAAATCACCTTCCTTGGATCTCCCTGAGACCAGGCTGCAAACACACACACACACACACACACACACACACACACACACACACATTTATTTATGTATTCTTAGCACTTTAGTCTCTACAGTGTGTTAAAAGATAGATAGAGAGTAAATTTACCCAGAAGTCCCACTGCGAAATACCCCACCAGTGCCAGGATAAAGAGGAGACAACACAGGACATCAGTGCAGCTCCTGAAACACATAGTATAGTTTCACACATGGTTCACTTCCTAATGCATCAGACTCAAAACTCCTGTGTTCTGACGAGAAAGTCGGCCATTTTAGGGCTCCATCCCAAACTTATTGATCAGTGTTGTTCTCAGTGTATATGCGAGTGTGTGCATTGCTCACACCATCTGCAAGCTCCGCCCCTCAGTCAGGGTTTCATTCACTATATTTTCAGCTTAGATAAAATCACTGTTTAACTACAGGTGTTCCACATGCAACCTGTGTGTGTATATATAAAGGTCTTTGATATTAACCCTAACAGCTCTCTGTGTGTATTTAATATCTCTACTGTGTGGTAATTGATTATTAAAAGTCATACACATGTCTGTCTCACCTGTTCTGTATCGGGCCTTTAAAACTTGGGTCAAACTTCCTAGAGTCTCCTGAAAAAAGAAAAATAACACTGCATTAAAATAACTATAAAACTAACATTACAGAGGCGTGGCCTAATAGTGTGTGTGTTGTTATATCGTCATTAATGACTGATGAGTATTTGATGTGAGTGTGAACAGATGTATCTGTCAGTGAAAAGGTACGAGATGATGTCATCAAACTGCGCCATCGGTGATAGCCAGGAGCGGAGTGGGACTGCTGCTCACCCCAGGAATGTCATCGGCGCGGCTCATACACTCACTTGGGATGTCCACAATGACAAATCCACACTTTAAACTCTTTTGATTATTTATTTTCGTAGATATTGCAAATAGACACCAACTAGAATGACACACATAAATATGTAAAAGATTATTGGGCTTAAAGTAAATATAAAAAGCTATAATGAATTTCAAAAGAAGACATTATTCAAATTATATTTTGACTGAGTATTCTGAGTTAATTGTTTATGATTAAACAGACAACCTGACTTTATTTCCACCTTTAATTCCTTTCAGCTGAACTGTTTGATATTTACGACTCTACTGATAAACCTGCACCGTAATGCAGAAGGAAAAGGGATTCATATTCAGAAATTAGAAAAATAGCAAATATCTTTTTCAGTTCGATGGCCACAAAATTCTGAAACAAACTAAATAACTAAATCAGTCCTTGATGAAGATCCCAGCAGTGCTCTAATAGTAAAAGGGACATTCCACTGAATGGGTGCCATTTGCTTGTTGTACCACTCCCAAATTAAACTTAAATAGTTATATCTTTTCAACACTGATTACCGTATAATACACACATATTTAACTATTCAAAATGTTAAAAGGCTGTTATTTACTTTTTTACAAGGTTTGGAAGTCAAAGATAGCTGCATTTTTTCAGTCCTGTTACCAAAACTCAAAGTAACAGGACTGAGTTTTTAGCCTAGGATTAGCTAATATATGGAATTAAGCCACATGGTGTCATCGCTAATAGCATGACCACACTTAGCACATTCTAGTGATTTACCAAAAATCTGTATTTTTAAAATAAACAAATATCATCTAAGAAATAATTTAAGTAACAGGACAGTATGTTGACATTGACCTTATCAGTCAAAGTTAAAAAATCATCAAATATACAGAAAAGTAAATGAGAGAACTAATTTTTGGTCTTCCCATGGCCTTCAGAAGACACAACTGATGTAACTTCCTGTTGAGCATGTGATTTATGGAATGTTCGAAATATGTTTGGGTAACAGGACTGAGTGAAAACCCAGGGACACGACTAAAATGTGCATTTTAACTAAGATATTGTGGATTTCTTATGAAAAAAATATATTTAACCCATGGATAGGATATGGAGTCACACAACAGTGCAAAAGAAATACTGTTTCTGAAGGATTTTAATCATAATATTTCATAGTTAAGTATAAAGTTAGAGTGCGGGGACAGGTAACACATTATTTTTCAGTGTTTTAGGTAGTTTTTATTAATCCTTACAATTATATATCTTAAAATTTGAAATCAGATCAATGTGCAGGATATTCTGCATAATAAGGAAATGTATTTTAAAGTACATTTTTATGTGCATTTATACATATAATTTTCTAGGGAGGGAAATGGCACTGATTCAGTGGAATGGCTCGAAATCACCAACACTAAACTGGAGGAAGTGTAAAGATGAAGGAAAGATGGGCTGCTGAGAAACTCTACTGTGTCGAGCCCCAAGTTCCTCCTGATGTGACACAGTAGAACATCTGTCACAATCACATCTGTAAGTTTGGCACATTTACCTGCATCTCTCTTGAATGCCTTTCTCTTTCTGTCCATATTGGTTAAAGGTTAAGATGGCTCTCTGCTCAGCAGCACGGAAACACTTTAATGTGTGTGTCTGCGTGTGTGTGTGTGTGTGATGAGTTTATCTACTTTAAACTGTCTTCTTTACAGTTTGTGGTTCACTTCAGACATTTCCTCTATTTCCACACTATCTGCACGCACACACACACACACAGCAGCTGTTTCCTATTCTTCGTGTGTGTGTGTGTGTGTGTGTGTATAGAAACGATAGAATTGTTATCGAGTGCATTAATATAAACCTGTACTACTGTCAGAGCTGCTGTTAGAGAGAATTAATCAACACCTTCTGACCAATCAGAGTCCAGAACTCAGCAGTGTGGTGAAAAAGTACATTTACACAATATTACAAATTATTGTAATATTAATATTACACTCATTGCTCGCATGTGTGTGTTCACTGCTTCAGATGGGTTAAATGCAGAGAGGAAATTTCACAAGTGTGTGATGAATAAAGTTGTGCTTTCTTTCTTTCGTTCTTTCTTTCTATTAACTAGCAGTGCGTGTTCCTTATTTCCTGTCTCTGACACACACACACAGCAGCTGTTTCCTATTCTTCGCGTGTGTGTGTGTGTGTGTGTCAGAGACAGGAAATAAGGAACACGCACTGCTAGTTAATAGAAAGAAAGAAAGAAAATAAATAAAGAAAGAAAGCACAACTTTATTCATCACACACTTGTGAAATTTCCTCTCTGCATTTAACCCATCTGAAGCAGTGAACACACACATGCGAGCAATGAGTGTAATATTAATATTACAATAATTTGTAATATTGTGTAAATGTACTTTTTCACCACACTGCTGAGTTCTGGACTCTGATTGGTCAGAAGGTGTTGATTAATTCTCTCTAACAGCAGCTCTGACAGTAGTACAGGTTTATATTAATGCACTCGATATCGTTTCTATAGTAACAGCTCATTCACAGGGGCGTGTCCAGTGGACAATACACTGATAATAAACTGAATATATACACGCTGATATGTAATAAATAAACAGGTATCATCGTGCGGTGTGTGTGAGGATGTGCTCAGCTCCACCCGTCTGCTCCTGTCTGTCACTCTGTATTTCAGATACATCACCGCGCCGGAAACAAAGCGATTTAACAAAATTAAAATGTCTTTCACACACACTCACCGAATTTAGACTCGGGTTCTGTCTCCTCCACCTTCATCACTGCTCTGATCTATTCTGAAAATGAACAGGAGACAGCACACTCCATCCACCTCTCTCTCCCTCTCTCTCCCTCTGCCCGCCCACCTCAGTGATGGCGCAAGAACATGACAGAGAGTCTCTCCAACCAATAGCAGCCGAGCACAAAAATAAAGTCTAATATTATATCACACTATAATACAACATTATTACATTATACTACAGTTACACTGTGTTAATGATGGTGATGATGAAGGTGATGATGATGAACTTCAGAAATAAAGATTAGTTGAGTAGTGAATGGAGACAGAGAAGAAGAACTTTTAAAGAAGCCTTTATTTGTCTCAAACTCGTACATTACAGCACAGTGAAATTCTTTCCCTGCATTTAACCCATATGAAGTAGTGAACACACACACACACACACACACACACTGAGCAGTAGGCAGCTTTTAGAGAACCCAAGGAGCAGGAGTCAGGTGGGTACTTCAGCCCTGATACAGAGGGAAGGGGAATCAATGAGTGTTCATTCACTCGTGGGAATTGAACCAACAACCTTTTGATTCCAGACCTGCTGCTCTTACCTTTAGCCCACAGCTGCCCTGCACGATGGAGAGCAAATGAACCAAACATATAAATAAATATATTGATAGACAGATAAAAAGATAAAATGGAGACAAATGGACAGACAAAAGAGGAAAAACAAACAAACAAGCAAACAAACACAAACGATGCTCAGGTGTGCACACTGGGGAAAGATGGGAATTTAACGGAAATGTGACACAAATGATGATGTAGACTAATGTGTGTGTGTGTGTGTGTGTGTTGGTCCTTCTATGAATAATGTATTAAAGAGTATCATGTTTCAAGAAACACACACTGCGTGATGAGTGTATGATGCTTTTTTGGCAATTTAACCCCAGGGTAGTTAGATCTGTGAACACACACACACAGAATAATGTTCTTATGAATATGCAGATTAGGTTCCCAGTTTGTAGTTTAGCTGTAACTAAAGTGTGACGTAGTTAATCGTGCACGCGCAAAACCTGTGAAACCAGACTCAGTAACCAGTCGCGCATGCGTGAATTATTACCTTCTGAGCAGATGTCTCTCTCCCTCTTTCTCTCCCTCTCTCTCTCTCTCTCTCTCCCCCTCTCTCTCCCTCTTTCTCTCCCTCTCCCCCCCTCTTTCCCTCTCTCTCTCTCCCTCTTTCTCTCCCTCTCCCCCTCTCTCTCTCCCTCTCTCCCTCTTTCTCTCTCTCTCCCTCTCTCTCTCTCTCCCTCTCTCTCCCTCTCTCTCTCCCTCTCCCCCCTCTCTCTCTCTCTCTCCCTCTTTCTCTCCCTCTCTCTCTCTCTCTCTCCCTCTCTCTCTCTCCCTCTTTCTCTCCCTCTCTCTCTTTCTCTCCCTCTCCCCCCTCTTTCTCTCCCTCTCTCTCTTTCTCTCCCTCTCCCCCCTCTTTCTCTCCCTCTCCCCTCTCTCTCTCTCTCTCTCTCTCTCTGCGGGAAGCCGGTGCTGATGTTGCGCTCGCGCTCTGTATGTGCAGTACACACCGCCGACGCGAGACTTCTTTGATCTTCTGCACGCGCCGCTCTGCGATGGGCGCTGCGCTCGTGCTGGTGGTCGCTTACGCTATCGTGGGCCACGTGATCAAAGACCTCGCGCACGACTGCTTAGGTAACACACACACACACACACACACACTGGTAACACCAGGGGTTAAATTGGGATTGGTTATGTGGGGGGGCTCTGCCTCGTACCCGCCCCTGCCCCCGCCGCCCTGCCCCAATATACTTTTTGGAAAATAACCCTCTAATTTGATAACCATATCATATTGCACAGAGATATACACCTTATCTGTGTGTTGTAGGCCTATGTGTGTCTTGTAGTGCCCCCCTACACATTATGGCAGTTTGAATGTAGATTGGTTGGCCAATGTAACAGATTGTACAGGTTGTTGTACATTGGTTTGAAGGAAATGATTAGTGGGGGGTCTGGGGGTCCTCCCCCAGAAGTTTTTTATTATCATACATGTTATTTGCTGAATTCTGGTGCATTTTAATAAGTTGTTAGCTGACTTTACAGAGGTAGGTTGAGCAATATCATGTTAAATCTTGTCACATGCCTACAGGTGAAAAATGTGAAGGAGAAATGTTCAGTGAGAAAATTTGAAGGCTCGCACAATCTTAAACCAAAACAGTTGATTTATTTTGGAGGATAAATGTTAAATATGCCAAAACACTGTCAGTCAAATTGTCAATCAAATATATTCATGCAGTGAATGCAACCAAATACAAACAACACTATAACATTGGAAGCATTTATTATTATTGTTATTATTATGTATTCAATTATTTATTTGGCATGTGGTGCTTTTTGTATTGTCTAGAATATACATAAGATGAGCATATTATAGCAGCAAAATAGAAGCACAATCATTTGAATGCAGCAAAACTTTTGCTGCATTCAAATGATTGTGCTTCTATTTTGCTGCTATAATATGCTCATCTTATGTATGTTCTAGACAATACAAAAAGCACCACATGCCAAATAAATAATTGAATACATAATAATAACAATAATAATTACACTAATAATACACTAATAATATTAACAATAAATAATAATAAATTAACATTAAATTAAATATTAACAATAAATAATAAAACACTAATAATATTAACAATACAGTGAACATAATCATTATCATATTTTTTATTATTAAAAACAAAATATCAAATAATACTGAAGAGGGGAAAGAATAATACTGATCTAAATATGTTGTGTTTTTATTTTGTTTTGCTAAACACATACTGTCTAAAAATAAAAACACAACATATTTAGATCAGTATTATTTTTTCCCCTCTTCAGTATTATTTGATATTTTGTTTTTAATAATAAAAAATATGATGCTGCCCACCTTTTGAAGAAATCTGTAAGCTTCCTCCTCTTTGCTTTCCTCATTTTTAACCTTTAGCTGCTGACCTCTAAAAATCCAAGACAACAAAACAATTTATTAACCTTCTTGTATAAAAGTGAAATTGACTGTATCGACAGTTAATTAAGGCTAGAGCACAAGACGAGTGTTTTGTTTATGTTTGCCAAAGGTAGCTAACTTGAGGCAACGTTAGGCTCAACTTTTGGTCAATGTCAGTAGCTAACTTTAACTGACATCTCCCCCTTCCCCCTGGCTAATTTCTGTCGATAACTGGGGACTATGGAAATTGAACTCGCCAAATGCACAGACAGTTCGTTCAAGCACCTCTGATGGATTAGGATCGTATGCAGGTAAAAGGGGAGACGGTGTACGGAGAAAATTATAAACAAGTCACAACGCTGAAACACAAGCCCAAAAACCCGCAAACCACGACTTCTGATTTTTTTTTAAAGCGAGCTCACAAAAAAAGAAACCCCAAAGTCGCTTATAAAAAGCGGAATTGGCAACCCACGCAGTGTTCCAGAAACCAGAATCTCTGATCGCAAGTTCTGTTCTAAATAGCTTTGACAGGTCGTCTTGTTATCAGGAAAACTATGATCTAGCTCATAAAAGTCATGGGTTTATTGATTAATAAAACGATATTTAATTATTCAGAACTGAAAATCGTGAAAAGGGTTTGTTGCTTTTGATGTGTGCGTGATCATATGCCATCCGCTCCGAGCTTATGTGCCGGGGCTCAGCCCCGGACAGCCCCGGCCCAATTTAACCCCTGGGTAACACTAATAATAATAGGAGTGGCGGCACGGTGGTGTAGTGGGTAGCGCTGTCGCCTCACAGCAAGAAGGTCCTGGGTTCGAGCCCCGTGGCCGGCGAGGGCCTTTCTGTGTGGAGTTTGCATGTTCTCCCTGTGTCCGCGTGGGTTTCCTCCGGGTGCTCCGGTTTCCCCCACAGTCCAAAGACATGCAGGTTAGGTTAACTGTGAATGTGAGTGTGAATGGTTGTCTGTGTCTATCGGCCCTTTTCCACTACCCTTTTTCAGCTCACTTCAGCCCGACACGGCTCGCGTTTCGACTACCAAAAACCAGCACGACTCAGCTCGTTTCAGCCCTGCTTAGCCCCTAAAACTCGCACCGTTTTGGAGTGGGGCTGAAGCGAGCCAAAGCAAGCCGAGTGAGGCTGGGGGCGTGAGCAGACACTCCCCTGTGCACTGATTGGTGAGGAGGAGTGTCCTCACATGCCCACACACGCCCCGCGAGTGCGCTGGGATCTGTAAACACCGCAAACCCGGAAGAAGGAGAATTACGAGAATTTCTGAAGCCTTATGCGCCTCGCCTCATCTATACGCTCTTGCCAGTATCTGTCCGCGTTGTCGGTGACAACAAGCCACAGCACCGAGACCAGCAACACTAACGACTCCATGTCCTCCATGTTTATTGTTTACTATTCGGGTCGTGAGACTACCGCTTAAAAGCTCACTGATGTCACTGTTTGCGCTGCTTAACGACATCACGTGACGTCCACCCACTTTCGCTAACTCCACCCAATGTGTCCACCCACTTCCAGCCAGCACGGTTCAGCGCGGTTGTAGTCGAAATGCAACTCCAACAGCCCCACTCAGCTCGACTCAGCCCAACTCAGCCGCGTTTGTAGTGGAAAAGCGGCATTCGTGTCAGCCCTGTGATGACCTGGCGACTTGTCCAGGGTGAACCCCGCCTTTCACCCGTAGTCAGCTGGGATAGGCTCCAGCTTGCCTGCGACCCTGTAGAACAGGATAAAGCGGCTACAGATAATGAGACCACAAGGTGGCAGTGTTCTACTCAAGCTCCTAAACCACTTTGTTCATTACATTGTACACTATTTAGGGATTTGATCACTTCTGTGTGATTCACACAATCAATCAAGATGAATGATAATGACCATGTGACCTGCTGAGTTTAAATAAAGTGAAGTCTGTGGGATGTAATGTGGGTCTTTGTGCAGCAGGTGGCGCTGTGGAGATGTGAAACACGGGCGATGTGTTGGAATTGTTCTGAATATCAGATCAGGGTTTAGGGCTTAGTGTCCAAATGGAGTAGAGCAGATGGTGAGACAGAGCACTCAGCGTGCACACTGTCGTTTACAGGGAATAGTGAGAGAGACACCGACCAAAAACACACTCCGTTCACTACATAGTGTACACTACTCAGGAACTTTCACCATTTCGTACTCATATATGAAAGTTTTGTGTAAAATATCAAGTAATTTTAAGAAGCATTTTTGTTACATTTCTTGAAATTCTCTTTACTTCCTGACAGATAAATAAATAGAACGCTCTGACAATAAAAAGAAAAAAACCTCCGTAATCTGTGGCAGACTCAGGGCTGTGAAAAGACGTCCAATCATTTCATTCAGTCAGAATAAAGTTCACTAACTCACTCACTTCTTCCAGCTTGTCCCACTTGTGTGTGGGGGGCCACTGCCATGTGGACCTTGTTGATCCTCAGGTCATATTAATTGGAGCATTAGCCTGGGCCCGCCCATCCTAAGCGTGACGCAACACGAGGGCCTGTTCCGAGCTTAGTCTGGCCAGGCAGGCTATCTACAGCATTTCCAAGCTCCCGAAAAATCGGGAGCCAATCAACTTTGAGCATCTCCAACGGCCCTGGGTAGAGGCGTGTTCAAGGCAGTGACATAGTAGAACTGCGACCGGAAGCCATAGATTGTTTACAGAATCTACGCCGGAAGCGCTTCATTCACATCACGAACATGGAGCAGCGGCAAGCCTTTAACACAGCGGTAGATGCTGTATTGAAAGCGTTCAACGGGAAGTTCTCATTGAAAACGGAGCAAAGAGCAGCCCTGGAGGTATTTACTGAAAGGAAGGACGTTTTCGCCTTGCTCCCGACCGGCTTCGGTAAGAGTTTAATCTACCAGTTAGCCCCGTCGCGTCACATACGTCAGAGGAAAGAGTGATGTGATTGGTTTAAGCTTCGTCACAGCCTTTTCTGGCTTCGACCAGTAGCAAACTGAGGCATTTCAGGGAGGCGGGTCAACCACGGGCTCTGGGAAACGGTTTGGCTTAATAGCTTGGCCAGACCAAATGCTCGGAGAGCTTTGAAGTCGCGTTAGCCAGGCTATTGGAGCATAGTTTTATGCCGGATGCCCTTCCTGCCGCACCTTCCCATTTCCAGGCTTCAGAAACAACCACACACAACCACACACACACACACACACACACACACACACACACATTAACCAAACCACAGGTCTTTGGACTGTGGGGGAAACTGGCACACCCGCAGTAAACCCACACAGACACGGGGAGGAGAACATGCAAACTCCACACAGAAAGGCCCCCGTCAGCTGTGAAGTTCAAACCCAGAACCTTCTTGCTGTGAGGCGACAGTGATGACCACTACACCATCGTGCCACCCTGATGAAGTTCACCAATATTCAGTCCAAATGAAATGATGAGATGGCCTTCCTGCCCGTAATAAAGAAAAGACACACACTAAAGTGTATATTCAGCACTAACGGCTTACCAAAACAAAAACATAAAAGGAAAGGCTGTTTTTAAAGCTACAGGTGGGTCACGTGATGTCAGCTAATAAACTCCCTGAGCTCAAAGGTGCACCAGGTCAAACTGGGCCTAGGAGGACTAGAACTCTGCAAGAACATTCTGTGTTTTTGTCTCACAGATTATAGAGAGGGCACAGGAATGTGTTAATGAGCTCACACCAAGAACAGTCACAATATGTGTGTGTGTGTGTGTGTGTGTGTGTGTGTGTGTGTGTAAATGCAAAAAGACACACAAAGGTACAACACACACACACACACACACACACACACGGGGTACAGAGTTCTGTTGGGACTCAAACACACCTTCAATTTGCTGCCTGGCAAACTTAAGCTCATTGTTTAGCTTCACACACACACACACACACACACACACACACACACACACACACACACACACACACACACACACTTTCCTGCTGCTCTTTAAACTGGCACGAGGCCAAAGACAAAGAGTTTGCACTGGCAGTTAGTGCTGCTTATATCCCATTAAACACACACACACACACACACACACACACACACACACGGTCACTACACACACACAGAGCGCCACATAAATTTCTCAACACTGTGTGAAGCTGTCATGACAACCAAACTCCGCCTCTTTTGGGTGTGGACTGATATTTAAGCTGCAGGAGAAAATAACCCTCAAAACTCCTGCAACTGAAGAGAGAAAAATACAGGATACAGAAAGAGGGAATGAAAGACTGAGAGAGAGAGAGAAACAGAGAGAGAGAGAGAAACAGAGAGAGAGAAACAGAGAGAGAGAGAGAAACAGAGAGAGAGAGAGAGAGAGAGAGAAACAGAGAGAGAGAGAAACAGAGAGAGAGAGAGAGAGAGAGAGCGAAGTGGAGCAGCTGAATCTGGAAGCAGAAATCTTTTTCCAACAAGCTCAGACAGCTCTTTCTCTGTCTCTCTCTCACACACACACACACACACACACACACAGAAGAGAGTGTGTGAGGTGAGGAGTAGTGAACGAGTGCAGAGAGAGTAAACATGGGTGAAGACGAGGTGCAGGTAGAGAAGATCAACATGGAGATGGAACACGAGAGTCAGGAGCTGCTGGTGCCGTCTGACCCCCAGCCGTCTCACGGCGAGCCGTCTGTCCCTCTGCAGCTAGACGAGACCCACGAGGTGAACGCCATCACAGTGCTGACGCTGCTGGACCAGCTAGTGAAGATGCTGGACTCAGTGCAGGAGAAGCAGCAGCAGATGGAGGAGTGGCAGCATGTGATGGAGGGATCAGTCCGTCACATCCAGAACGACATGAATAAACTGGTGAAGAGCAACAGCGTGACGACAAACAGCGTGAGCAAACTGCTGGAGAAGAACCGCAAGATCAGCGCCATCATGAAGGATGTGAGGGAGAAGATGGAGAGACAGACGGTTCAGGTGAAGAAGCTGGAGGATAACCACAACTACCTGCTGCACAGAGACAACTTCAGAGTGCTCATCTTCCAGGTGTGTGCGTGTGTGTGTGTGTGTGTGTGTGTGTGTGTTTTGTGGTTATTGTGATTCAGCTGTTCCTCGGAACCAGGGTGTGGGGGTTGAAACATAAGGATGAATTATGATTAGATTTGCTGTTCAAGTTCTATGCAAGAGATGAAGGATGGAGGTTTGCTGGGATTATGGGAAGGAGTTTGGGATTAAAGCTGGACTGCCTTTCAGATTTCTCAAGTGTAGGTCATAAAAAATTTTTCCCAACACACAATTATTTTTATTTAGTGACCAAAGCTACTGAATTCAAATCACAGACTCCCAGTTTTATTAGTTTAGTTATTAGTGGTTTTTTTAAAATAGAACAATTAATAAATTAATTTCCACGTGGCTCTAAATTCTCTGCTATGTTTTCCTGCTTCACCGTGACCCAATTCAAGATACTACGTCATGCATCCCGTGGTGGGCTTTCCCTGTTCACGCAAGGCATTGTGGGATACAGATTTGAAACAGGAGAGAAAAATGGAGGGCGTGAGTGTGCGAATGAAACGTGAAAGAGCGACTACAGTAACGGAAAGAAAGTGAGAAGAAAAGACGTTATGTTATATGCGAAGGAAAGGAAATGCAGGACCAAACTAATAAATATTGGTGCTCAGCGAGCACCTCGGTGTGATCAGCTGTTCGTTTAGCGACAGAATGATGGAACTGTCAGTGCACGCTCAAAGGGAAACCTGTAGATGGCAGTAATGCAACACTGTGGATGCCAGCTGCCGTAAAACCCAAAAGAAGAAGAAGAAGGTAAACCTGTGCATGCGCACACAGACTTCCTCTGTCTGCTTGACTGCGCCAAGCGAGCGATTTCATGCACATTATTTGCTTTAATCCCCTCAAATTAAATAACTTCCCAGCCACAGAATGGCCTGATATTTTGTGAGATATTACAGAAATAAACAGATATCACAATCACCACATTTCAGACGGAACTAAATTTCACCAATTTTATGAAATCGAAAGGCCGACTAGCTTTAAAGAGATTAGAATTTACAGATTGGGATTAATTAATTAAACATGGTTTCTGTTGAGTGATTTTCAGCCTGATTTTGCTGCTGAAGACAAAAATCTCACATCGTAAAAGAATTGTTTGTTTGTGAGCTGAGATCGGCGATGTTTGAACGCAAATTGTGACATTTACAATCGCCAGTTTAGTGCCACTGTGACAAACAGCAACGTGTCTGTGAGCGTCAGAAATCTGTGATTAAAGTCTCACATTCGGTATCGCGAATAGAGAAACGTAAATGAAATGTTCTAATGGACAGAAAATCTTCTTCCCGGTAGGGGTCGCCACAGCGGATCTGTTCCACATATTCAATTTGGTGTAAGTTTTACAATAGATGCCCTTCCTGACACAGTCTATCCAGGATTGGGACTGGCACTCAGTACACACTGACTTGTACAACCCCACTGGCTGGGTATTTAACCAAATCTGCATGTCTTTGGACTGTGGGGGAAACCTGAGCACCCTGGGGGAAACCCACACAGACACAGGGAGAACATGCAAACTCCACACAGAAAGGCCCTCGTCAGCCATGACATTTGAACCCAGAACCTTCTTACTGTAAGCTGACAGGGCTAACCATTACACCACCATGCTGCCCTAATGAACTGAAAATAATTTCCTCAATCCTCACTGTGGAATGAGTGTGTTTATTTTCTGCACGAGCAGATTTCCGGATCACATGAGCAGAACATAGTGGTGTTTAATCACAGGTCTATCGTTAGAGGATCTTCATCATATGATCTGACACAGAGACCCACATGCTATCACACAGTCTGTTAGAGAATCACACCACACATCACTGAGACCTCATACAGCGCGACGGGGGTCAGCTTTAAACATCTCTGAAATGACCCAGAGTGAAAACGGGTTTAGAGAGAACTGAGGGATTAGTGAGCGTTGAAGGATTAGTGAGATCTGATGGATTAGTTGTTAGGGATTAGTGCATCTACCTTCTGCTTTAACACTCCTGATTCCTCAGCAGATAATTCCATAAACAAATGAACTCACTCTGAAGGTAGGGTGTGTCTCAGGGTCTCTACTGAGAAGTCTAAATCTAAGTAAACACGTGTGTGTGTGTGTGTGTGTAAGAGTTAACTCACACTGAGTAGGGTAAAGGGTGGAGCAGTTGGACAGAGTACTGCATTCTTAACACACACACACACACACACACACACACACAGTTTTTCCTCTGAAACATCAATGTCTCTTTCCTTCACTAAATTTTCCATGTTTTTTCAGTGTGACAATGAAAACTCTGTGTGTGTGTGTGTGTGTGTGTGTGTGTGTGTGTGTGTGAATACAGTTGAGTCTCACCTGAAGGGTGTTATGTTAAGAGCTCTTGTAATGTGTGACATTCCTGAGAGACTAAAACACACACACACACACACACACACACACACACACACACACACACATTTAGAGCAGAAAATGTGTTTTATAGCATGATCGCTTCACTGCCTAAAAAGGCTATCTGGAGAGAGAGAGAGAGAGAGAGAGAGAGTGTGTGTGTGTGTGTGTGTGTGTGTGTGTGTTAGAGTACAGTGTGTGTGTGTGCGTGCGTGTGCGTGTTATTGCTGTTTTGTTTTGCAAAACTTGCTTCAAATGATTAGCATGCGATTTGTTTAGTGTAGCAGTACACTGTGTGTGTGTGTGTGTGTGTACTATATTTCTCATGCTGCTGTGGAATGTACTGTGCTGTGGAGCTTCAGGCTGCAAAGTCACATCAACCCTCGAACCCTTTCAGAGTTTCTCCACTGAGGTGGTTCTGTTAAACAGGAGAACCATCTGAACCTTTAGAACTGGTGTGTGTTTACACCAGAATGAGAACTGAAATGTTAGTGTGTGTGTGTGTGTGTGTGTGTGTGTGATGAGCGCAGATTTGGATTTCTGGTTTTGAAGAACCTTTGACTCCGCCCCCAAACAACTAACATCAGATCAGAAGCATTTCAGTATATTAATGAATTAAGCATATTTATTAACCATGTTATTCAGCCTCGTGTGTGTGTGTGTGCGTGTGTGTGTGTGTGTGTGTGTGTGTGAGAGAGAGAGAGGAAGCTGTGATAAAAGTCAGAGGAATTAATGATGTGTAATTCTTCACTGCATCAGAACTCAGTTTTATCAGAGTGTGTACAGAAGCTGAATGTTCAGCTGCAGTGTTGTTCCTCACTCAGAGGTCAGATATATGAATGCACACTTGCAGAACCCTTATTCAGACAGGATTAGTTTCCCATGTGTAATTATTCCCGGAGTATGCTCAGTGATTTTACTCTGAACCTGCTGTGTGATTAATATTTACAGGCTGCCTGCACTCGGTGTCCGGAAAGATTAGTGCGTGTTTTCTCTTCTGTAAACGGAGCAGTAGAAATAACTTCAGGTTCTGTTCGTCCCGTCGGATCGGACATGTTGGTAAAGACTGCGTTATATCCTGTAAAGAGGTTTTCCACTTTTTCTTCAGGATAAAGATGCTTCAGGAAGCACTCGCTCTTTTCTCTCGTGTCCAAAACCAAAAGTTTGAACACAGAACAGTAAATTTCAGACGAGGGTAAAAGGGCGTGTCAGAGGTTTTAGAGACATTATTAAGTTTTTAGCACAGGTACACACTACATATATGTTATGGTCATGTGACCTACTGATGAAGGGCAGCACGGTGGTGTAGTGGTTAGCGCTGTCGCCTCACAGCAAGAAGGTCCGGGTTCGAGCCCCGTGGCCGGCGAGGGCCTTTCTGTGTGGAGTTTGCATGTTCTCCCCGTGTCCGCGTGGGTTTCCTCCGGGTGCTCCGGTTTCCCCCACAGTCCAAAGACATGCAGGTTAGGTTAACTGGTGACTCTAAATTGAGCGTAGGTGTGAATGTGAGTGTGAATGGTTGTCTGTGTCTATGTGTCAGCCCTGTGATGACCTGGCGACTTGTCCAGGGTGAACCCCGCCTTTCGCCCGTAGTCAGCTGGGATAGGATCCAGCTCGCCTGCGACCCTGTAGAACAGGATAAAGCGGCTAGAGATAATGAGATGATGAGATGACCTACTGATGATCAAGCATAGCCTCCTCCCTTTCAGTGAGCACTCAGTGTGTACTAATATGAGGTGCGTATAGACACGCCCATCTCTGTGATGTATACACCTCACTAATCCTGTCTGAATCAGTTGGAATTACTACACACAAACACACACACACACACACACACACACAAAATCTCATCCTGAGTGCAATGCTGTATGTTATTGCTAAGAGCAACAACTGTAACTCCTTCATGAACTCCTCACACAACACACTCTGATACCCATGCAGAGTGTGTGTGTGTGTGTGTGTGTGTGTGTTATACTTACTGGTTCTGTAGTGTGTTAAGTTCATAACATTTTAAAATTAAATCGTTCTATTTGCACCAATCAGGTCACATGATACATTTATACGTGGTCTTTAGAGGGAAGGGGTGGAGTCAGGAGTGTGTGGATGCATGGGTGGATGTATATGTTTTGGATGAGAGGTGAAACATCTTTAAGAACTGGTTCAGGTATGTGGACGATGCCTGGGTTAAAATCAAAACCCATGAGGTGGAAGCCTTCACAGAGCACATCACTGCAGTGGATATCAACATCAGCTTCACTCAGGAGGACATCAGTGGTAACCTCCTAGTCTTTTTGGCCTGCAGCGTGCACATCAAACAAGACAGAAGCCTTAGCATTGAGGTCTACCAGAACACCCCCCCCCCCCCCCCCCCCCCCAGACCAGTACCTACTGTTTGACTCTCACCACCCACTGGAACACAAATTGTCCTTACATCACACAGCTTAGAACATTCCTACACCGGTAGAGGGAAAAGAGAAAGAGCAAAAGCACATTAAGGAAACACTTCAGAAGTGCGGGTATCCCAACTGGGCTTTCGTCAAGACCAGGAAAAGAAACATAACGGACAGGGAAGAAAACAGCAACAAACACAAGAACATTTTTGTTCCCTACATTTCTGGACTATCTGAGAAACTCAGGAGGATCTTCTACAAACACAACATCCCTGTACACTTCAGACTCAGTAACACCCTGAGGCAGAAACTGGTCCACCCTGAGGACAGAATGCCCAGAGACAAGCAGAACAACGTCGTGTACGCAATTCAGTGCCGTGAGGAATGCACAGACCTGTACACTGGGGAAACGAAACAACCGCTTCACAGGCACATGGCTCAACACAGGAGAGCCAGTTCCTCAGGCCAGGACTCTGCTGTCTGTCTTCATCTCAATAACAAAGGACACTCGTTTCAGGACTGCAATGTAGGCATTCTAGCCAGAGAAGACCAGTGGTTTGAAAGAGGAGTAAAAGAAGCCGTCTTCTTCAACCTGGAATGACCATCACTGAACAGAGGAGGTGGTCTGAGACAAAACTTATCAGCCACCTACAATGCAGTCCTTGGCACACGTCCCAGAAAACTGAATACACATCCAGACCAAGACTCAGCTGACTTCAATGACTCGCATGATGGCAGAGAGAGAGACAACGACCCACAGATCACCCTAACGACCCTCTAGGCTGCTAACACTGTTCACACCCGGACCCCAGTGACCCCAACACCTACAGGATGAATCAACGACCCGTGTGACCTCAACGACTCTCCTTAGGGTTGCTTTTGGTCCAGTAGAGGAAAAACACCCGGAACTCCGCACTAGTCAGACAGAACTGAAGAAGCCTTTCGGATGAGAGGTGAAACATCTTCAAGAATTTTGAGCAAGTCCAGTTGGCTTCTTTACCAAACAAGGTTTACAGAAGGGTGGCCTGATTAGAGCCCTCATTTTTTCAGATGCAAATTAGAACTTAGCAGTTAAGGCAGTAATGTAGGGTGTGTGTGTTGTGTGTTGTATGCGTTGTATGTGTGTGTGTATGTTGTGTGTGTGATTAATGTATTAAATCATTAAAATGAGGACACAGCAGTGTGACACAGTTTACACTCTCAGTGTGTTTTGAGTCTCGGTTCTGTCTCAAATTCACTCTGAGTGAAGTTTCCACTTCCTGAGTTCTCACACTTCCTGTTATTCAGGTCAGTCATGTTGGCTTTCCTACAAGCGCTCTCCTAACTGAGGGGATTAGAACAAAGCCATGGGCAACACACACACACACACACACACGATGATCTCATCCTGACTGGAATGCCTTATGTTATCGCTAAGAGCAACAACTCCAACTCCTTGGATTCCTCAGATAATACACTCTGATACCCATGCAGTGTGTGTGTGTGTGTGTGTGTCTGTGATCCAGCTGTCTCCACCAAACCCCTCCTTCAGTGGAAACTCTGAGTTCTGCTGGGTTTGGCTTCCTTCACTCCCCCCCCTAAGATATTAATCTTTGGCAGATGCTTTTCTCCACAGTCCCTGTAATATTGTGTAAACAGCTGAAGGCCAAAGGATTAAAGTTTAGAGGTTCGTTCTGTCATGCTTGAGTTCTTCAGTGACTGTCTTTAACTAAAAAAAAAATCCATTTCAAACCGAAGTAAGTTCACAAACAATAAAAATCAGTTTTAGAGTTTTGGGAACGGATTGTTCACAAAAACTCGAACAATTAAACTTAAAGTAAAATCAAACAAATAAATTAAACACACAGCAGGTCGATATGAATATGTATATGAAGTGTATATTCATAGCAGGTAACAATTTGCTCCTGCTGGTTTGTACCCTGTGGGCGTGGCCTGTCCAGCTTATGTCATTAGTTGCAGTGAGAAACAACAGTAGCTCTATACAGGATACATACAGCTTCAAAAAGCTAACTAATTAAATACAAATAATGAACTAATCAGTGTGAGTGTGTGATTTGAATGTTGCATGCTTGACTTTACTAGCAAAGTGAGCTAACTTTACTCACTACATTGACTCACCAGAGGCCAGGGGCAGCGCCAGAGAGTTTCTTTTGCTGGTGCTATGGCGTTGCATGACTTTTCAGTGAGGGTGTTCTGAAATTTCGGGTTTCCTGTTAATGTGCTGGCCGATGCAGTTTAATTCCCTCTGCCAAGGAAGCTGTGCTTTTAGTTTGTTTGTTTAAACAGGATTCTGCAAAAACTACCCACCCAATTTTCATGAAACTTGGTGGAAAGGTGTAGCATGGGCAGGGAAGAACCCCTTAAATGTTGGAGCGCATCCGGCTCACAGGGCGGCCCGATCAATTTAGTTTCTCTTTCACTAACTTTTCAACATTTGGCCTTAGTGGAGGTCTGAGCTCTCCGAGTGGCCTTCTCATTTCTATTGTAACATATTGTAGGTACAGTCCGCCATTTTGTGTCTAAGAACTACAACTCCCAGCCAACTTCCGTGTGATCTACGTCACGCCTGGGCGGGATCATCTACGTCAGTCCGCCATGAGCGCATAAGTCCAGGCGGAAGCTCCCAGCTCTTTGTCTCTCGTGTCTGGATTCCAAGGAATTTAGACGCATAAAGAGATGCTCTCAAACCCGAAAACACCTCTTTCTTGCAAGATCCATCATTCAGCGCGATTTCTTACCCTTGGCCAAGGTAAACTCTAAGATCGCGCGATTTTAAACTCAGTGAGTTACAACCGGTTTATTCGTATTAGAAGTGATGTCACGACTGCAGCCCAGGCAGTTAAAAGTTAAGAAGCGATTGAATCCTTTTAACTCAAAAGCGCTGTGCATATTATTCTAATCAGAGACTTTTCCTCACAAATGCTGAAGTTCGGATCAAGAATCCTCTGCCTTCACGGAAACGACCCAAGTGCTCCGCCGGACCCAAGAAGACTCTGCACTTTCTACACGGGCGGCTCACGTGCTTCATGAACAGCGAAGCTCTGCAACGGCGAACATCTTCTCAGAACTTTGCTAGAGGCAAGATATTGAGTAAAATATATTTGGGCATAATAATTAAGCTAGTTTTAGGAAGTTGTTTTATTGAAATAGTGTGAATTTAAACCCAGGTTTATCTGTTACACTGTTAAACACGCAGCGTGTTGAATTGATCTGTTTTGTTTTAATATCTCAATTAGACAGGCGGTGTATGCTCCTTTTTCTCTTATTCTTACTAACATTTTAATTTCATTACTATACATCTTGATCTCATCAAGATGTTAGTGGTTTCAGTATTATGAGCTAGTGGGTTAGCTACCAGCTAGCCCTTTGTTTCATTAGCCTCAGTAGGCCTCACCAGGCCTAACCAACACACACTCACAAACATACCCTAGTTAGCCACACAGCTAATTCCTTTGTCTTAGCTTAGCCCCAAAGCTAATCTAGGCCTACCACGTGCTTAGCTAGGCCATAGGGCCTTTAACAAGCACATAGCAACAAGCTAGACCTAACACACCTTTCTTTGTTTAACTCCACGAGGTGGTCCTTGGGCCTTAACTCCTCCCCCACAAACACGTGGAGTTAGCCACAAGAGCCAACCCTCTCAAGAGCAACACCCAAGGTCTCTCTCTCTCTCTCTCTCTCTCTCACACACACACACACACCCATACACATAAACACACACATATATGACCATCATATTTGAAGATATCTGCTGACATTATTCATTTTATTTTTTTTATCTTTGTTATAATAAATTCATTTATTATCAAAGCTGTGTGTATTCATCTTGTTGGTGTTCCAATATTTTCGAAGTCCCCAATCTCTCAAAGAATTCAAAAGGTGCAGATGATTTATGTAATATGGTAAGTGATCAATAATAATTTGGAATATACCATAATTTAGCTGTTTGGTAACTTGTTATTAAGCACTAGAATTAATGGTATGATTCACTGATTCACTTTGAATGATTCACTGATTCACTCTGAATGGTTCACTGATTCGATTCACTTGAACGATTCATTTGAATGATTCAGTTCAAACGATTCAATGAGACTGATTCTATGGTATGATTCCATTCAAATGAGTCAAATTAAACGATTCAATGGGATTGATTCAATATAATTATTAACCTTCAAATTTAACGAGACTGATTTAATGAGATTGATCACTTAATATTAATAGTAACTGTGATTGTACCTACAATATGTACACACACACACACACACACCCAATACCTGCTCCATGACAGATACAGTGCCGTTCTGTGTTAAACACAAGGCGAACAGCTCACAGGATGTAAATATAAGGTTCACAAGCCAGCCGACCTAAACACACCTCTGAATATAACATTTCACACAGTTAATCCACAGCCAGGGCATGAACACATGCAGCACACACACGGAGGTTTGTACACATTTCGGGATCAGATTCTGAAATCACAAACTCATGCTGTCAGTCACCAACACCTCGACCAGTGACTCAACAGTGTTCAGTTCCCTAATGTTATCGGAATGAACATTACATGGAGAGAACTATAAGGAGTCAGAATTTCTGCCTCAACTGTCAAATATGTCACATTGATAATAATTGGGAACAGAGAAAAAAATCATGATCTTCCCATTCGATATCTTCATCACAAAACAACGCGTCTGGTGATTGAGTCTCCACACATGGATGTTTATGAAGTAAAAAAGATCCATTATTATATTGCTAATGCTTCACTAATCCTAAATTGCAAAAAAAAAATCGTGCTCTTTCTAACAGGACGTGAAATTAAGGTCAAAAGTTCAATGAGTGCTGCTCCCTTTGGCTGAATCAGGTCACCTGCATTGGCTTTATGTTTTTTAGTCTAATAATAATCAATTTGTTTTATTAATGTCTCATCTCATCTCATTATCTCTAGCCGCTTTATCCTGTTCTACAAATTATAATATCTGCACTTTAAAAATTCTAAATAAACCACAGAAAATCCTTGGGGGTGCAAAAGAGGTGCGATGGCTCTCCTGGGGTATCTACAGCACCCCCATGTCCCTCCCTGGTGCCGCCAGAGACACAGCGATCTTTGTTACTTCCTTCAAAGCTTTATTTATCTTCCTCACGTCTCTGCACACAATTAATATAACAGGAGAAGATGAGACCAGGGCTGTAATATTTTTCTTCCATTTTTGTGGGATCTAACTGCAAAGGAAAGAAAGATTGTTTGGATTTGTGACTTTACAGAGTTATACCTAATTTACATAGACTTAAGGAAATTTCAGTTTAAATGAATAAACTTACAGTCTGTTATCTGTGTCTGTTATCGACATCAGAACTGAACGAGCTCCTGCTGCTTTGTCATGTGCTGCTGTGAGCCAAGGGCGTAACTTTGGGTCTACCACTGGGGGGGTTAAACTCTTATTTATTTATTGAATCATTTACTTGCGTAAAAAGAATCATGCTAATTTGGCATTCCTGTATTAGAAATACATTGTGATATTTTTACTCTGATTTACTTAACGTAGTTGCAGCTGTGCACTTGACTATTTATACCACAATGACACAGTAGTTAATTCATAGTGTTTAAGCACTAGCTAGCAAGACTGTGGCAGCTTCCACTCAATTGATTTTGTGTGTGTGTTCACTATCTATGAAAAAAAAAACCAAGAACTTAACGATTAATCAATTGCATCACTGTATTGACACCAATAAACTACACACAGCAAATGTCTTATGCATAATTCATGACAACACTCAATACATCACACAATACAGGGTGGCACACTGGAGTGCAGCTTGCATCTCTATTCTGAACATGGCAAACTAATTTTACATATTGGTGGGCATCACCAGTTCATACTAACAAAATCCAAACAAAAGCATGAAAATACAAAAGTAGGCCTATCTGTGAATCACATATTAAAGTATGTTATAACATATTAGGCTGCAACTTAACACACATACCATACCATGCCAAGTATTTGACTAAAATAAACAGGATGCCATACTGATGTCTATTCTGCCAGCAACTATACTACTACTACTAGCAGACTATAGATATTGTTGGGCAATTCAGATAAAAGCACCAAATACCTGTTTGCATCTCGGTGTAAAAGAAATGAACTGTGTACACACTGACTTCTTAGTTAAGAGGTCCAATTTGTCCTGATGTATGTGACACACTGCAACATGGTTCAGCCTCTGCTGTGTCATAGTTGTGCGTAACCAAGTCTTTAATCGTCTAAGAGCACTAAAGCCCCTCTCTGCCTCAGAGGATGAGACTGGTACCACAAGGAGTAACCTCATCAGAGTTTCAATTTCAGTGAATAAGCCTCGCACCTCTAATGGCAAACCTTTGAGAATGTTTGTAGCCTCTCCACAGGAACTGTACATGTAATTATGTTTGAACATGGGTAGCTGGATTTCCAGCAGCTGGGCATTAATTTCTGGATAGTCATGAACCACTGGGTCAATATTTCCAGAAAGCAAGGTGTTCTCCAGCTTTTGCAGGGTAAGAAGACCACCCTGCTGGAAACGTTCTGTGAACTGTGTGTGAATGGTGTCAAGTAGCTTATAAAACTCAACTCTGTAGTATTCCATAGGAGTTTTAGGACTGAAACCACTTGATTCTCCACTATAGCGCTTGGGTGGTTGTCGAACTCTTGGCATTGTTATAGGTTCTAAGTCTAAAGAATTCACAACTGTAGATGCCTTCTCAAAAAGGCTTCGGAAGGCCTCATCACTTCTCTTGCCATTGAGAGTAGACTGAACCTTACAAACAGCAGCCTGCATACCAGAAACAGTCTGTGTCCTTCTCTGAAGAGAACTGTTGAGACACTCTAGCTCTCCAACTGCTTGTGCCATCACAAGACCAAGTACAGTGCTGCCTCTCATAAACTGCTGAAACAGACCATTTGCAGTGGCTGCAGTGGGAGAGTCAGTCCCTGCCATTTCCTCTAAGGCAGTGAGGATAGAATCATACTGTGTTAAAACGGAACGGATGGCACCATGTCTAACAGTCCACCTAGTTTCACACAGTGGTTTCAGGGCACTTGGGGTTCCATGGTCAGATATCGCTATCTGATGAAACATCTGTTTGAATTTGCCAGACTGTCCACACAAAACTCCTAATTGATGAACCCAATCAAGGGCATCTCGCACAACTCTAGAAGCTGTGCATGCCTTCTGTGCTATCAGATTCACACAGTGTGCTCCACAGTGCACATATAAAGCTAGTGGCTGTTTCTCCTTAATAAGCGCCTGTGTACAAGAATATTTGCCAGACATATTCGCTGCGCCATCGTATGTCTGCCCACGCAGTGCTGACAATGGCAAATTTAGTCTGCAAAGTACATCTAATGCTACTTTTGCAAGATACTCTCCTGTTGTTTCAGGCACTGAATACATCCCAATAAATTCCTCATGAGGATTTAAGTCATGATCCACATAACGAAGACATACAGATTCTTGTTCTTGACCTGATATGTCTTGTGTCCCATCAACAATCAAGGCAAACTGTGTGACTGGGAGGCATCGAATAGTGTCAGCTATTCCTCTTATAATGTCATTGCTCATTATGCCTAGTATTTCGTTCTGAATGAGAGGACTTGTGTAATCCTGCTTGTGTGTCTCTAACCACTTCTGCAAAGCAGGGTCATCTTCTGCCTTGTCTTTAAGATGTTGGGATAGATTACCCTTCTCTTCCACATGACCTCGTAGAGCTAAACCTTGCCAAGCTAAGTATTTGATGGAGCCTACAATCTTCAACAATCCATACCTTGCTTCCTCCTGTTGTCTGGCAACAGCTGAAGAAAGCTGTGAAGCTACAGTGTTCCCTTTTCGTGCATAGATGTTCATGGCTTGGATATGCAGCTGACTTTTTGCATGTTCTGAGAACTTCTGGATAGCCTTTTTCCAATTTCTAAAGCCTACATTCACAAAGGCAGGGTCACACTTGCTTGCAAATGTTGACTGATTCCAAAAACTTTGGCACAGTGAAAACATATGACCCCTTGTAAGGTGGCACTGTAATGCAACCAAGGAAAAGTTGTGAACCATTTCTGTTGAAAAGACAACACACATTTAGCTCACTTCTGCACTACTATAAACTTAGGATCAGGTTGCACAAGTGATAATGTCTGAAACATCAAATCCTTTCCTGTCCCTGCCAGTGTTCGACTGGTCCCTGACGTGGGGCTCAAGATCCTGTGGTAAACATGACAAGAAAACTTGTCACTGTCTGAAATAACAATCCTATTAAATGAATGTATTGTACATATCAATAACACTATTCACAGCTAAATTATGTTTCCTTGCATTCTCACCTGCTCATTTGCCTGACTGCTGCCCTCATCATGTGTCCCTCTGTGAGGAAACCACACGGACCAAATACAAATCAGTTCAGTGTCCTGACAGTGTGTGCTTGCATGCACAATTTTGTTTTTTAAGGTCTGTTACCTGGTCATCTGTGCCTCCTGCGCTGCCTGTCTCTGTGCTCTCCCTCCCTCTCTTTGGTCACCTGACCCTCCGCTGCCTCCTCTTCTCTCTCTCTCTTCAACTGCTGCAATTCCTCCGTCACCTCCTCCTCTCTCTTGCTCAACTGCCACACCTCCTCTGTCGCCTCCTTCTCTCTCTCTCTGGCCACCTGTCTCTCTCTCATCACCTGTACCTCTTTGGCCATTTCCCTCTCTTTCCCTCTTCTCTTGATATATAAAAAAATCTCAGTTATAGGCCGTAAGGTGAACCTCGAAAAGTCCTTCCGAAAAGGGATCCCGCTCCGACCTCTCCGAACCGCACACGCTTCAGTTCATAAAAAAGAATGAGTTGTGGTAAGATTACAACAAAAAGTTCGCGTCACAGAATCACGCTCATTTCTTAAATCGCAACATTTAATGAAGAACTAGTATCTCCAAGGCGCATGTACATATTCGGCAGGCGTAATAACACTTTGGCTCACGAGAGGTGCCACGGTTGAAACGTCATCAGACTGGACGAATCGGGTAGCTGGGAGCTGCCAGCTGTGCAAGGGAAACAGAAGCAGCATGGCAGCCACCTAACCGGAGTAGCAGTGCTATCATCCAGCATCACCGAAGAAGAAGAAAACTCGGCCGAAACTGTTGAAAAAACTAAATCTTCGACACATAAGACTTGTTATATGCACATATCTTCTGAAGGAACAAATAAAGAAGCACTTGCTGAGTTCTTGTATGATGCGTGGACAAATGCTGATCTTACAGCAGTGGGCAAAAACCTCAGCTTGTACAGAACACATCGAGACCAATGTCACTGTGTGACTGTACTGGACGGTGTGCAGTCTGTTCATGCTGTGGAAGACCTGCAGTGTGACCATGAAGAATGTGACACAAGGGTGTTTTTGCATGCACAACATGCTGCACAGGAGCACAAGACTGTCATTATTAAGAGCCCTGACACTGATGTGGCAGTCATTGCTGTGAGTCTGCAGAAAGAATTACCATGCAGCTTATACTTTTTCACAGGGACGGGCAACAGGACACGCATCATTGACATTACCAAGGTGTCATCAGCTCTCGGAGCCAGTGTGTGTTCAGCCTTGATTGGGATACATACATTCACTGGGTGTGACTCCACAAGTGCCTTTTATGGCAAAGGCAAAAGGAAGACATTTGCTGTGGCATGTGAGAAAGATGTCTACCTGAAGGCTTTCAAAAATCTGGGGACTGACTTTAACTTAGACCACTCAACATTTGCATTACTTTGCAAATATGTATGCCATCTGTATGATCAGCCAGCTGCAGAAAATATCAATGAGGCTAGGTACAAGGCTTTCTGTATGGCATCATCAGCCTTGCCAGAATTATCTATCCCCCCAACAAGTGATGCCCTCCACCAGCACTGCAAAAGGGCAAATTATCAGGCTGCAATCATGAGGTCATGTGTGAAACAAAACATTGGCGCTCCATCTCCCGCTGGATATGGTTGGCATCTGGAAGATGGAAATCTACAAGTGACATGGATGACAAGAAATCCAGCCCCTGACACTGTTCTGCATGTGATACACTGTGGTTAAAGAGGGAGTGCCTGTGAGACAAACAGATGCTCCTGTGTCTCTGCAGGACTCTGTTGTACAGACTTGTGCAGGTGTTCCAGCTGTTCGAACACAAAGGAAACAGAAGAGAAAGAAGATGATAACTGCCCTGACACTGACAGTGAGGATTAGCATGTCATGTGATTTTTACCTCTATTCTATTGCATTGATATCATTATCATTCATTTTATTATGATGTTTATTTATATATGTATATAAGTTTATGCCAGTCAATGTATACTTGTTATGATTGTTTTTATGTGTTGTATATAGTTGTGAGTGAATAAATGAACAAATGAATACCTGAATGTTCCTTATCATTGATAATTAGAATTATTTCCATTTACTGATAAAAATGACAACATGAAAAGGTCTACCTTATCACCCGCTTGCATCATTGTTCTTTGTGCTATAAATAAAGCACTGTTTGGAATCCATTTAGCCCACTTTAGAAATACATGAATGGTTATCACTGATAATTAAATTGTTTCCATTTATTGATCAAAATGACAACATGAAATGTCTGCCTTTATCATCCGCTTGCATCAATGTTCTTCGTGCTATAAATAAAGCACTGTTAAGAATCAATTTGGCCCACTTTAGAAGGATATTTTGGGAGATTCCTTTATGTTGGTTACATTTGACAACAACAAGCAGGCTGTGGGTGGTAGAAATGGGCAACTGGACTTGCTTGAAGATTCTTGAAAACGTTTCACCTCTCGTCCAAAAGGCTTCCTCAGTTCTGTCTGACTAAGGAACTGAGGAAGCCTTTTGGACGAGAGGTGAAACGTTTTCAAGAATCTTCAAGCAAGTCCAGTTGCCCATTTCTACCACCCACAGTTTACTATGACCTGGATGACTGAGAATCTTCACAAACAAGCAGGCTGTCATTTTTCCAGTTTGTTGTCGTAAATCGGCTATGCAATTGGTTTAGCGCGGTCACGTGGTGTCTCGTGACGTCAAAATCGCATTCCGCTCTGAGGAAAATAGTTCTTCAGAAAATGTCTCGATTTAAAAAACGAGTGCGATTCTGTGATGCGGAAAGTTTGCTATAAGTGTAATATAACTTGGTCCTTTTTATCAGCTAAAGAGCATGTAGTTCAGAGACGTCGGAGCGACCTAAAACGAAAACGGGGTTCACCTTATGGTCTATTAATGTTCAAATGGTTTGAGAGAGGGGGTATATCCGCATCAGGTTTGGAGAATGCATGTTCCCTCACAAAAAAGTTGGAAAGCATTTTAAATACCTTTTGCCGTCTTACTAGCATATTAAGATTGCTACAAAAAAAAGCATTTTTAAATGTTGTTTCAGTGTTTCCCACATAATTTTACTGTCCTACTGTAATATTCAGCCTACATTCTTTTTGCAATGTTATACTTTAGGTATTTCATTTTCCTGGTTATAATGCTCACATGAATTTACCTGGGTTTGAAATTTGTCGAACCCATGAGGAAAATATTAGACTCGTTTTATTATTTCAAGATTTTATTGTGTCAAGAGAGGAGTTTTCTTAGTGACCACTTTAATGCTGTGATTGTAGATAATTAACAAGCTAAATGTCAGACATGCTAGTTAACATCAAAGTTTGCAGTGACTTGGGGTGGAAGACACCAGTAAATAGGGCAAACATTTCCTTTCCCTTACATTAGATTTTTTTTACGCCCATTGTTTTACATTAAATCTTTCGGATTTTTTGCATAAACTATTGAACAACTAACCAGATGTTTCTGGTAATCCTCAACACACCGTTTCAGTCATAGACTGCATCCTTGTCTTTTGTACCTTGGAGCTAGCCTACTCACATGCACCATCATTCACCGTGTGTCTGTGTGTTGCACAGGTGTGTGCGCTCAAAATGAGTGGAGTAATCTCTGAACTAGCCCTCAGCAGCAATGAACGGATGGCATCTATAAGTAAATTATGCCATCTCCCCAAAACGTGTGACTATATTGGAGCAAACAGCAACTTAAGTTACAATTCAAAACTGACATTGGTCCAGTAGATCCCCTGGCACCCTCTGGCAGGGGCACCGCCAGAAATTTTGGGCCCCATGAAAGATTAGAATTTTGGGCCCCCCAACTTTGCCCACCCTCATCACAATTGCACTATTGTCATTATTTGACTTTTGATAGCCCATGGACCTTGAGTTTGTGACTTTATTACATTTTATGTATTAACCTACCAGGGACTAGATGAAAACTGGTCAGTGACTAATTCTGGTGCATTTACAATCACAAATGAAAATTCAAGATTTTGCCACATGCCTTCTTGTGCTAGGACAATTGGTAGTGAAATGTGGGATGTGACTGCTAATAAATCATAGAAAAAGTTTATTAGCAACACTTTAATCTAGCAAACTGTATATGGCGCTCGCTCATTAAAAACTTCAATCCTAAAGCATTTATGGGTTGTATTGCTGCTTACCTCCTTCTCCAAAGGGGGGTTCAGTGGTTTGGTAGGGCGGAGGTCCCCCTGAGGCTGAATCTGTGCATATTTAGGGCACCCCATTAGTTATGAAACTGGTTATTAGCACTAGTTATTAGCACCAGCATAACGTAATATTTCATCTTGTTTATCACACAAGTCAGTTCAGTTATTAAAATGGAAAAAATGTCACTGTACAAACTGTAAAAGTGTTCTCTTGATAGGCTAATCCAACCACGTTCATACTGTTTATTTACCATTCGCTAATATTTTGAACACACATGTGAGCGATAGCTACCTTTCTTTGGGAAAAACTGAGTGACCAGTTGCCTGCCTCTCCGGTCCCTCTCAGCTTTCAGCTGCCTTTCTTTACGTTTTTGACAGCCACTCTTCATATTTAGCGATCATAGACTGTACGCACTCCACTGCTGGCTGGCTGGCTGCTGCACCGCGACACAGCAGCAAGTAGCGTCGCACTGATCAGCACACAGATTTAACGCATCGCGCTTCTACCAGAACTGGACCGTACCATTTCGCAAAAGGGGGAGGGTTAAATGACAATATGTTGAAGAACTCAAGAAATAGACAACCTTGTTCAATTAGCTCATTTTACCAGATGGAATATTGCATTGTTGTTATTTCAAAAGTCTTATTAAAATCATTAAAAGCATATTATCAGCCCCTTAAAGGGCCCCATGGCAGTGCTGGGCCCCTAGAATTGTTCTAACCTTTCCCCCCCTGGCGGCGCCCATGCCCTCTGGCTTTACCTCACAGGACACTGGCAATCGAACAACTAGCTAGCCAACTCCAGTCAACAAACCATCAGCTAACTTAACAGGCAACTTAACAATATGGGTATTTACCTCCTTTTGGTCAGGATTTTTTCTCTTTTTATTTGGGGTTGGTGTCGACCAACAATGAAAAATTGTTGTCTGGCCGCCTTTTAGTAGCCTAGTAAACTAGACCCACCCGCCTAGCGGCCAAAAATATTTTTTGCCTAGCGAGTGGGTCTAGCCTCGCACCATATAAACAAAAACACCCCGGGCATCAAATCGTGCCCGCCAATCACAACGCAAGGTTTTTATTTGGATTCTTTGGGCGGGCTTTTGCAGGAGTGACGACAAGGCTGCGCGACACTGGAGAAAGCACAACAGGAAAGATGGCTACAGCTAGTGAATAGCGCGCGTTTGACTCCGCTTTGGAATCAGTTTTAGAAGAATTAGACTTGGAGTTTTCGTTGAAACATGAGCAGGAAGAGGCTCTCCGCTCATTCCTTTTCAAGAAGGACGTTTTCGCTGTTTTGCCAACCGGCTATGGCAAAAGTCTGATCTACCAGCTGGCTCCGCTCGTAGCCAAAAGGATGGGGCTAGTTTGTGCAGTACGAAGAATTAATAAACAGCTTTGAAACATTACTTTTTGATTGTTTCTTATTTTCCCGTTATTTTAAATTTAAGGGAAATTATTTCACCAAACACTAAATAAAAACTCTCAAAAACAGTTTAAGCAAACCCTTGAAAAACACTTGGAAAAAAATGTGTATGTGGTACAGACTCCAAACTTGTGGTCATTATCTCCAAACTTCTTAATATCTAGAACCTGTTTATTAATTAATACGCATTTTGAAAAATTATTTATTTCAAGGCCTCCCCCACTGCTTTCTGTCGCTCTGACTACGTCACAGTCACTGTTGCGCTGATTGGTCAGAGCGTTGGCCTATACGCACAGAGACAGTTTGAAAGACAGCGGTTTGTTCCTCCCACACCCGTCGGAAATGTCTACGGATCGAGGCCAGACTAAATATTCACATTTAGTCTGGCTTGCCTGGCTAGCCTTTTAGTGCTTTTTTCATCTTACCATATTCAGTTAGCATGAGCCTGCCACTACTTTCTCCAACAATTCATACAGGACTGCGCAAAATGGTGAATGGGTAGAGAAAGCGGGTTGGGTAATACCAAGTATTCAGTGGGGAAGGGGGGGGGGGGGGGGGTTACATTACCAGATGATTAAACATGCTACTATTTTGCTGGCAAATGAAATGAATAGAGAAAATAAACAAGTTATTCATGCAAGATATTTCATATTTTTATTAATGTGAATGATGTGATTATATTGGGGGGGGTTATATTGGCTGGATCTGATTTTTGCGGGGGTCATGCAAATTATGTGCCAGCTGTGAGCGCAGGATGAGGCTGAGCGAATGATCTCCTACATTTCACTTCACATTTTTATTAAATTCCTCCTCTGCTTTAGCCTTCAACCAGGAGGTAATATCAGAGGGTCGTGTGTGTGTGTGTGTGTTCATATTTGTTATAAACATGATGTGTGTGTTTGTTTTTGCAGGATGAGAAGGAGATCCCCTCCAGTGTGTTTGTGAAGGATCCAATTTGTGACGCTGAAAACGAATCCCTCTCTCCTGATGCTAATCGCGCACAGGAAGAAGCGGAGCTTTACACCGTCCAGCTTTCTTCAGATGAGGATCTCAATGAAGAGCAGGAGGATGAGGAAGAGTTTGTAGAATTGATGGAGCCTCAAGAGAAATCTCGTGCTGAGAAGATCAAACGCTCCAGTCTGAAGAAAGTGGACAGTCTGAAGAAGGCCTTCTCCCGCGAGAACTTTGAGAAGAAGATGAACAAGATTGTCTCGGTGGAGAAACGTGAGAAGATCAAGAAGAGTCTGAGTCAGAAGAACAAGGGCGGTTCGTTTAAAATCTTCCACGTCAAGAAGAATCGAGAAGGAGGTGAGGAACATGCTGAGCACGAGACCTTCAGTGAGATCCACGCTGACCTCGCTCCAGCTCAGGAAGAAGATGTGGAGTCTGAGGAACTGGCCAAGGAGAAGATGGGAGGGGCTAAGGAGAAAGAGGAAATGGAGGAAGTGGAGAAGGAGGAAGTGGAAGTGGAGAAGCAGGAAGTGGAGAAGGAGGAGGTGTCATTGGATGATGTTGGTGAGAATGAGCTATCAATCACAGAGGGGCTCAGGGCTGAGTATACACTCTCAGCCACTCTGCCTCAGGAAACCTCCCACATATCCCACAATGCACTGCAAGGAGAGGAGGAGGAGCAGAGGGAGAGAGAGGAAGATGATGAAGGTGAAGAAGAGAGCACTGCTGTAGAGAAGAGAGCTTAAAGCTTGTTCATTCTGCTCCTCCTGCTGACCTCAGTGCTGATACACAGGAGATGATGGAATGATGATGTAACGATGATGTCATAATGAAAAGAGAGCATCTCCACGATGGGGTGAAATTTCTATTAGTCAACATTTATATTGAGATTAAATTAAAGAGGAGAAACCTGAAAGCGTAAACAGTGTTTATCAGAAATGCCTCTGCTGGTGTCTTTAAAATCCAGAAATTTCATATTTAGAGTGTAAAATTAAAACCTTTATTCAAAAGTGAAAGTAAAACATAAAAAATGCTGTCTATAAATCACACTGTTTTCAGATGTGAATTAAAATTCTTTACAAAATACACTACCATATTTGAACACTGCTGTCTAATGTCATTAATCTCTGGTCTATATTTGTGTAACTCTCTGTCATATTAACGAAGCATTTCACCTTAACCTTTATTTTCACTCTTAAAGCTACATGAGAGAAAACTGATGATACCAAAGAAAGTGATGATGACGATGATGATGAATAACTCATAACCATGTTCACTTGCCTTGTTGTCTGAGCACCTCTGTCCAAATGATTCTACAATAAACAAATAAAGATTCTGAACTGTGTTTATGCTCATTATTTCTGAACTTTGGAGGCAGCAGTGTCCAGGTTTCTTCAGTTTATTGTGTGTAGAAACTCAGCAGCTTCACCACAGAAGGCATCAGAGAGCCAAGTAGGACTGTGTGGAAACGAACACCAGCTTTACACTCTACACATTTCAGCTCGATCCAGCTCTCACAGAGAAAAGTCTCACATTGTAAAAGAATTTCTTGGTGGTGAGTTGCGATCGACACTTTACAGTAAAACGCAGGCTATAACAGAACCGATTTATTGCCACTGTGACCAAAGACTAACGAATTTGGGTCAAACTAAAATCTCAGAGTGTGCCATAACCAGGGCCGGCTCTGGCCATAATGCTCGTCTAAAATCCACCAACAGAACGACAGCAAACCCAGCACACATCTCCAGATACCACCACGGCGATGGAGAAACGTAAACGAAACATGCTAATGGACAGAAGCTCACTGTGAAGATTGTGTGTGTTTATTTTCTTCACGAGTTGATCTCCTGATCACGCTGATCGATGGCGTGAGCGGAACACAGCTGTGGTCTTTAATTGTAGGTTAATCGTGAGAGGATCTTTATCACAGAGACACACAGTGTGTTAGTGAATATTCAGTCCTGGGTTTATTGGGCTGCACAGACTGACACAGGGTTTATTAGAATTAGTGAAATAGGGGTGGCACGGTGGCGTAGTGGTTAGCGCTGTCGCCTCACAGCAAGAAGGTCCTGGGTTCGAGCCCCGTGGCCGGCGAGGGCCTTTCTGTGTGGAGTTTGCATGTTCTCCCCGTGTCCGCGTGGGTTTCCTCCGGGTGCTCCGGTTTCCCCCACAGTCCAAAGACATGCAGGTTAGGTTAACTGGTGACTCTAAATTGAGCGTAGGTGTGAATGTGAGTGTGAATGGTTGTCTGTGTCTATGTGTCAGCCCTGTGATGACCTGGCGACTTGTCCAGGGTGAACCCCGCCTTTCACCCGTAGTCAGCTGGGATAGGATCCAGCTCGCCTGCGACCCTGTAGAAGGATAAAGCGGCTACAGATAATGAGATGAATCCTTACAGAGTGGTTTTATGTGAGTGAAGGTTCTGCTGTTCATCATTTCAGAGCTTTAGCGCCTCCTGGCGGTCTGTTCGCTTCATTTCGGTTTATTCTCTTCATCTGAACAACAAAATGGCGGACACGAAAAAAAAACAATGAGATCTTTTAAAATACGACATTAGAAAAATCAGACAGGAAAAGATCTTGTCATGTTGTTGAGGTCGGTTTTAGAAAACAGAAACCGCCGGTAAATTTAACAGTAAATTATTTTGTCCTTCAGATTTTTAAAGCTTCAGAGTCGCGCTAATTACTGACTCAGATTATCACTGGGTTTCTGGTTAAATTCAGATTTTATTCTTAATTTAATCTCCCAATCTCTGATAACTCATTACTGCCCTCCACTTTAAAGGTGAATAATCAGCATATTCTCGCCGCGCCGTCACGGTGGCCGAGAGGTTAAGGCGTTGGACTCGAAATCCAATGGGGTTTCCCCGCACAGGTTCGAATCCTGTTCGTGACGATTAACTTTTAATACAGGGGGAAAAAAGAACACGTTGGTGGAGGCAGTTATTAGTTGAAAAACTTATGACTCTCAATATGGACCCTGACACAATTAACTGGTACATGAATTTTCTTCAAGATAGAAAACAAAGGCTCGTTTTTCATGGAAATACTTATCAGTGTGTAGCCATAATGTTAGCAACAAAAAAAAGTTCCTGTTCTCATGTAAAAGTGAATGCAATGCAGTGGTTCATACAAAACAGTCTGTTGAGGGTCTTCTGACCCTTTTCCCCTCTGCCTCCATTATAGTCAGGTGACTGTTGCTTTGTGTGGAAGGCTGTACTTTCTGTTCATCAAAGCAGGTGTAAATTGTCTGTCTGGCAGGTCAGTCAGGTTAATGTGTAAACAATTTCAAAAGATTTTTATCCAATAATAAAGATTCTTATCCATTGTTGCTGTTGTTGTTACGAATGATGCGCGCGAGAGTGCTGCTTGTTCTAGTCATGTGGTTGTGACGTCATCATAAACAAATCCGTTCTACTCATCCAGATGACTTCGCAACGGCGCCGTTGCCAGATTTTTCCACCCTGGAACCCGTTCTCAAAAAATATCGTTTTGGGGCACCCAAAACGCCGGTGCCGTGTGGATGCCAGGCCGAAACGATAAAAAATTTTTATCAGATTCACCTGAATCCGTTGCCGTGTGGACAGGGCCTGAGTCAGACAGAACTGAAGAAGCCTTTCGGATGAGAGGTGAAACGTCTTCAAGAATCTTCAAGCAAGTCCAGCTGCTCTCTTTTACCACCCACAGTTTACATTTCATTATACATACACCTGAGACAACAAATATCAAAAATATTTAATGTAATATCTAAACACATACAAGTGCATCTGCAGTGACACTGAGCTTCCAGATTTAAAGCCCATGTTCCAGCGTTTCCCATTAAACCCACGTCCCAGTTTACGGAGAACACAAAATACTTTGATGAACACATGAATGACGCACGTTTACAATGATACTTGATTTTATTTTTACCATTAAAATGTTAACAATTTTAAATTAAACTTACACTTTCTCAAAACAGATGTCTTTTTTAAATTAATCATTGAATCATCAACACAAATAATGAATTGATAAAATTCAGCTTTGACACACAGAAACAATCAAAATAAACACCTCCACCAAAACAACCCAAACCGTTTTCTCTACACATCAAAATGGGTACAAAGATTTAAATGAACATTAAAATCAGTAATGTGATGATTACTGAGTCACTTCTTTGATGAGAATGCCGTAAGGACGGATTGAACTCTCCACGATCTCCTTCTCCTGCTCTGCTGTGCTGCCCTCAGGAACAGGGATGAGCCAGAAGTTTTTCTTTTTGATAATCTTCCGTTTATTTGGGTTAACTCGGTTCTGCATGATGACTTTGTAGGTTTTACCAGTTTTCTTGGATGTGAATGTCTTGGTCATGGTGTAACCCTCTGCAATTGTAATGTCAGGAGTTGAATAAATGCCGCGACCGTATGCTTCACGTGGACCGGCTTTGTAATGTGAGCGTGTGATTCCTTTAGCACCTTCGATGCTTGTGCCATGGAAGGAAACGGGCCACTCACCGGCTTCAGAGTGACTCCTCCAGTGTACAGAACCAAGCCATGCATTTCCATCTGGGTATTTATCCTTCACTTTGAGAGCGAAGCGGTACCATCCGACCGGCCGCGTGTACGGCTCACCTCCACGCGAGCACTTTGAGGAATCCGTCAAGGCTCGGAAATCATAATCAAAACTCGGGTCTAAAAAACTGTCCAAGTCCACAAACAGCTCGTTACGTAAATACGAGAATTCACTGTTGCTCCTGGTCTGGTCATCATCTACTAACAAAGCGCTGATCCACGGACACAGTGAGCTCGGTGTAGCATTTAATAACGCTGGCTCAAGTAGAACTGCATAAAGTAAATTTTCAATCGTGAGATCAGCAACACTCGCACAGCTCTCTTTCTGTTCAGTGTAAGTTCTCACTGTACGCTCAGTGAGGGCAGAGAGAGCCTCCAACACAAGATCTCTGTCCATCCCCGGCATGGCTCACTCACGTCTTTGTGGAGACTGAACACTGAGAAACACTGACATGATTTTATACAGAGCTGCTGTGATTTCAGGGAAATGGTGTGCCTTATCTGAAGCTCATGGACTTTTACCTTTAACCTGAGAATAATCATGTGGTCCATACCTTCTCACACAGGAGCTGTTTCTACATACATGGCAACTCACTGTGTATTTAAAGTTAGGGGATTTCTTTATGACTGTTCATTATTGAAAAGTATTTATAAAAATGGGTGTCCGGTGATGGACAGGGTAAAGGACTGTATAGGAGGGACACTGGATCGGGTATACAGCAAGCTACCCAGGCTGTCCGGTTAGAACAGGAATTAATGGATGTCCACTCACGAGAAACCGTGTAAACCGTGGTTTTACTAGAAAACAGAATAAAATACAAATACAACAAGACATGAGTGATAATATACACACAAGCAATAATGTAAATAATAACAATGATATAAATACAAATACACATCGCATTAAATATATATTAACGCAAATGAATAATAATTATATACAATGTAATACAAATGTAAAACACACAAATGAATACTATATAAGTAAAACAATGTAAAGCCCAATGAATGCTATTTACACCCCATAATAAATAACACAACACACTAGATACTGACTATATACACGATATGTACACAATATGTACAATGTGTACAACGTACACGGAGGATGAGGATAGCTGCCTACAGCAGCTATCATTACCAAGGTGCGTGGTGCAACTGCTTACAGCGAGTCACACCCGCATGAAGACACAGAGTGTGTCGGCTGAATGAAGGGGAGCATGGCTCCTTTAAGCGCTGCCCCGCGCTGTATTGCGCATAGAAGGTTAGAATATGTGGCGCGGTTATGAACTGTACATACCACCACTACACTCCCAACACGGCAATAGCTAATAATGAAATGTGCTCCCGTAACAAACCGTGGTCGAGAAAACAAGCGCTATCATTACATGGCTACTGAACAGAACAGAACAAACACGTAAGAAAATAGACAGACACAGGATGAGAGAATAAGAGAAGAAATACTCGCTAGCATTACCGCTACATGTAACAGTTACAGATAACGAGTACACACATAACACAGTAGCTACGCAACAATAAACAACTTACATTCAAGGACGCACGGAATGCTCACACGGCACAAATGATGGACGTTGGATCCTGACACGTCCGCGATAGAAAGACAGAAAGCAAGAAAGAAATGAAACCGAGAAAGAAAGAGAGAAACGGATCCAAATATTCACTGATGAGAAGCAGGTGTTGCATGGAGTCCCCGTCTGATGTGTGCTGTGTTTTCCTCGATGTTTGTGCGCATCTTATATAGTCCACGCAGCACAGTGTGATGGACAGTGGCGCCAGGGTGTCTGAAGTTGGCGTGTGATGGACAGTGGCGCCAGGGTGTCTGAAGTTGGCATGTTGTAACATGCCCTGACAACTAACGAGTTGGGAGCCACTATGTCTGACAAGGGTGCCTGTTTACTACTTTTAAAGGTCAAAATAATTAAGACCTGGCACCGCAATTCTGAACAGCCGCCCCCAACTTTGTGGAACAAAGTTGTGTCCATGATGTCAGGCAGAGGGGCCCTGAGGGAGTGAAGGGAGTCTCACCAGGCGTGAGACTGGGCGTGTGTAGGTCCGGTCCTTGACCTGCACCTGTGCAGTACGTACCCTGCCATCTGCTCCAGGGGTGACAGCAGTGACCTTGCCCACAGGCCACAGGGCACGTGGGAGTTGAGGGTCGACAATCATCACGATGCTGTCAACGATGAGGTCCTCCCGGTCTCGTTGCCACTTGGAGCGGGTTTGAAGAGAGGGCAGGTAGTTCCTGATGAACTTAGCCCAGAATTGGTCCGCAAGGGCCTGGCACTGTCTCCACCTGCGCCTGCTCAGGATGTCGGAGTCGGTGTAGACCACTTGTGGTATGGAGGGGTCGTGCCGCCCCATCAGCAGCATGTTTGGAGTGATGGGATCTGGATCTGCGATGTCTGACGAGGTGTAACCCAAGGGCTTGGAGTTGATGATGCTTTCCACCTCGATCAGCACTGTCCTCAACACCTCCTCAGTGACTGTCTGTGCATCGAGTGTAGTGTGTAGGGCAGCTTTGATGGAACGGATCTCCCGTTCCCAGGAACCACCGAAGTGCGGAGCATGTGGAGGATTGAACTTGAAGTCAATCTGTTGACTGGCTAAGTGGGACTGTAGCTCTGGGCTGAGGGCTTTGAACGTCTCCTGCAGTTCAGAGTGACCCCCTCTGAAATTGGTGCCTTGGTCGGAGAGCAGCTCATGTGGCTTCCCTCGGCGTGCGATGAAGCGCCGCAGGGCCATCAAGAAAGCATCAGTGTCCATGCTGGTGAGGAGGTCTAGATGCACTGCATGGATTGTCAGGCACTTGAAAACGATGCCCCACCGTTTCTCAGTGCGTCGGCCGATTTTGATGAGGTATGGCCCGAAACAATCCATTCCAGTGGAATAGAAGGCTGGCTTGTGCAAGCGCAGACTTGATGGTGGCAAGTCAGCCATTCTGGGGATCACTGGTGTGCCTCGCCACTTCTGACACTCTGGACAGCTGTGCTGATGTTTCTTGACAGCCGCTCTTCCACGCACGATCCAGTACCGCCGGCGCAGCTCAGCAAACACTCGCTCTGGTCCTGGGTGCGCCAGGTGGCTGTCGAAGTCTCGGATGATGAGCTGTGTGATGGGGTGCTGAGGGTCAAGCAGGATGGGGTGTAGAGTCTCCTCCTCAACCGTGTCACACCTGCGCAGACGACCTCCGACCCGGATCAGCTGTGTCTCAGCGTCGTACTCCGGGGACAATGTGAGGATCCTGCTGTCAGTGGAGACTGGCTTCCCCGCTGAGAGCAGGGTGAGGTCTTCGGGGAAGGAGTCACTCTGTGCCTTCCTGAGGAGTGCCATCTCCGCTTGCCTGTAGTCCTCAGCTGTGATGGCGGATGTGGCCGCCCCGTGACGCGCTCTGACTGTGGCCTCCAGCAGCTCTGGATATTGACTGAAGTTCCCTGCATCAGGCAACGCAGGGTCAGAGGTCACGGTGATGTGGCCACAGAACTGGGACTTCCGCAGCTCGGTGGCATCCTGCAGCAGCTCCACTGATGGTGACGGTGCACTGATGAACAGGCACGCTGGGGTGGAAGACCAACGCTTGACAGCCTTGGCGGGGCCTTGAAGTGTCCACCCAAGGCGTGTCTTCAGGGCAATGGGTCCACCTGGTGGGCCCATGTGCACAGGCTCGATGGGGATGAGGAGGTCTGGGTAGTCAGACCCAATGAGGAGCAGCGGACGGGCCTGAGTAAAGGAGTGAAGAGGCAGCCCTCTGAGGTGGCGGTAGGTCCTTTGGAGAGTCTCGACTGGGTGTGAATGAGGGGACAGTCCCAGTTCGGGTGATGTGAAAGCCCGCTGTATCTTGTACCGCTGCTGCGGTTGACTGAGGGATGACACAGAGAAGGACACTGACCTCCCCGGCACCGTTCTGATGTCATGACGGATGGTGCGGAGGGCCAGATTCTCACTCTGTCCTTTGAGGCCAAGCTGCTGCGCTGCTTGGGGGAGGAGCATGGTGCGCTCTGACCCGTCATCGAGGATGGCGTAGGTCTCCATCTTCTTGCCCCCGTAATGAAGGAGCACCTTCACCATCTTCAGCAGCACACAACTACCTCTCCGTGCTGGGTCGAGGTAGTAGGTGGATGGCTGGCTGGTTGAAGACAGTGTCGCAGTCTCCGACCTGCTTTGTGCATTCACCTCATGCAGTACCTCGAGGTGCAGGCGATTGCACTTCGGGCACCGTGCCTTGAGGTAGCACTGAGCTGCTTGATGGTCGCGTCCACACCTCCAGCACTTCTTCCCGGTCTTGATCCACTGGAGCCTTGATTCCAGTGACATACTCTTGAACGCAGTGCACTGGTTGAAGTAGTGCTCCGTGCTGTTGCAGAAGGGGCAGTACTTCTTTGGGGGCTCCACCTTGGCGGGTGTGCGTGGAGCTGACTTTGATGGCTGCTGAGCTGACTTGGCTGGGGGGTCTACCAGCAGGACCGTGGTGGAGCGTGTGGCTGCCGGATGCTTGCCTCTGGTGCTCCGCTGCCGCTCTGCCTGGCTCGCTGTTGCCTTTGGCGGGTCGTTGGTCTCGTCCAGCTGCACACCAACCTCGTACTGTAACCATGCAGCGAAGTCCAGGAGTGTGGGGACAGGCACACGGTCTGGGTCGATGTACTGCCTGAAGGCAGTACGCAGCTCGTGAGGCAGCTTGGGCAGCAACCGAGACACATGCGAACCGCACCGTAGCTCAAGCTGTTCCTGGGTCCCCATCTTATCCAGCATCCCCACCAAGGACTGCACCTTCAGGGCGAAGTTCCTGAAGCCTCTCTGGTCACCGCTCCTGACAGGGGGCTCAGCCAGGACCTGGTTGATCTGCCTGAGTGCCAGTTTGCGGGGCTGCCCAAAGAGCTTCGTGAGGGCTGCCATCGTATCACTGTAGGGATAGCTGCTGTGGCAGTAAGCATCCGCTACCAGGACAGCATCCTCTAGCTTCAGGTGGTCCAGCAGGATCTGATATTTGAAGCGCTCTGTCGCGTCGGGTGGTAGGACGTTGTCGAGCGCCAGCTGCATCCTGTTGAACTGCCGTGGGTCGTCCTCGGTGAACGCTGGGATTCGCATCTTGGGCCCGCGGTAGGTCAGCTCCTGAGGGGGAAGAAATGTCAGTCGCTGTGGGACAGGTGACAGCCTGTGATGATCTGGTGCCACTGCCCTCTGACCGGCCGACACCGGTGATGACGTCCGCTGTCTCTGAGCAGACGAAGGGTGCCGTGGGCTGAATGGCGCTGAGTACTGTGGGGTGGCAGGAAAGGGTGAGGATGACGTGAATGAGTGACCCCGTGGCAGATTCATGCTCCTCAGGTGCTCTGTCAGCTCTGCCATCAGTGGTGTTGGCAGATGGGGAGCTCCTCCGTGTGGCGGTGTGGACGTCGCTGCCTCAGCTCCTGCGATGTGTGGCCGAGGTAGAGGTGACGACTGCTCTGCCACCGGGGCGCGGCGATGTCCACTGGTTGAGTCAGCAGGGCTGTATGTTCTGTCATGCTGCAGAGGTGATGATAGGACTGCTGGGGGGGTTCCAGGCGTGACGGCTGGAACCTGGATGTCCCTCGCTGGAGTGCGTGGAGGTGATGCATAGTGTTGTTGTTGCAACAGGTACTGCACATCCCGCTGCAGCTGCCGATTGTCCTCCCGTATCTGCTGAAGGGCGAGGAGGATAGCTGCTGACGTGTCCAGGGGAGTCTGCCCAGCAGGGGGAGTGTGTGATGGCTCCCGGGGCCTGCTGTCTCCCACATGGGAAGAATCATCCTGGGTGTGTGCGCCGTCCTGTGGCAGCCGTCGCTGAGCCTGGGTCACCACGTAGTCATCCAGGTGCCTGGGGTGGTGGTGCTCACGGCGAGGACGGCCACTGCCATCATGAGTGGACATCCTGACTGTGTAGAATGCTGTATCCGGCTCGAAGGACCATATAAAAATGGGTGTCCGGTGATGGACAGGGTAAAGGACTGTATAGGAGGGACACTGGATCGGGTATACAGCAAGCTACCCAGGCTGTCCGGTTAGAACAGGAATTAATGGATGTCCACTCACGAGAAACCGTGTAAACCGTGGTTTTACTAGAAAACAGAATAAAATACAAATACAACAAGACATGAGTGATAATATACACACAAGCAATAATGTAAATAATAACAATGATATAAATACAAATACACATCGCATTAAATATATATTAACGCAAATGAATAATAATTATATACAATGTAATACAAATGTAAAACACACAAATGAATACTATATAAGTAAAACAATGTAAAGCCCAATGAATGCTATTTACACCCCATAATAAATAACACAACACACTAGATACTGACTATATACACGATATGTACACAATATGTACAATGTGTACAACGTACACGGAGGATGAGGATAGCTGCCTACAGCAGCTATCATTACCAAGGTGCGTGGTGCAACTGCTTACAGCGAGTCACACCCGCATGAAGACACAGAGTGTGTCGGCTGAATGAAGGGGAGCATGGCTCCTTTAAGCGCTGCCCCGCGCTGTATTGCGCATAGAAGGTTAGAATATGTGGCGCGGTTATGAACTGTACATACCACCACTACACTCCCAACACGGCAATAGCTAATAATGAAATGTGCTCCCGTAACAAACCGTGGTCGAGAAAACAAGCGCTATCATTACATGGCTACTGAACAGAACAGAACAAACACGTAAGAAAATAGACAGACACAGGATGAGAGAATAAGAGAAGAAATACTCGCTAGCATTACCGCTACATGTAACAGTTACAGATAGCGAGTACACACATAACACAGTAGCTACGCAACAATAAACAACTTACATTCAAGGACGCACGGAATGCTCACACGGCACAAATGATGGACGTTGGATCCTGACACGTCCGCGATAGAAAGACAGAAAGCAAGAAAGAAATGAAACCGAGAAAGAAAGAGAGAAACGGATCCAAATATTCACTGATGAGAAGCAGGTGTTGCATGGAGTCCCCGTCTGATGTGTGCTGTGTTTTCCTCGATGTTTGTGCGCATCTTATATAGTCCACGCAGCACAGTGTGATGGACAGTGGCGCCAGGGTGTCTGAAGTTGGCGTGTGATGGACAGTGGCGCCAGGGTGTCTGAAGTTGGCATGTTGTAACATGCCCTGACAACTAACGAGTTGGGAGCCACTATGTCTGACAAGGGTGCCTGTTTACTACTTTTAAAGGTCAAAATAATTAAGACCTGGCACCGCAATTCTGAACAGTATTTTATGACAGTCATCAGTGAAAATTCATCTCAGGTGATGAAAATATTTATAATTGAGAGAGACGCTTTCACCCAAAAAAACTTTCACCCAAACAAGGTGTTAATGGGACCAAAAGAATGTTAAAACTCTGTCTCTGCAGGTGCTGGGTCATGAGCTCCATCTGGCCCTCAAATGAAGTGACAGAGGTGTTAAACATGGTCCAAATGTCTTCCAGACCCTGAAGGTAAAATGACTGTTTGTAATATAATGCACCAGCAGAAGGGAATATTTCCTTTTTCACTTGGGTTTCATTCAAATCCACACAGAATAAAATCATGTTTAAGAATAAAAACAGAATGAACGGATAACAAAAAATGCTGAATAAACTCATTTTGCTTTGGCTATGTACTCTGTTTTCAGTATCTCCATGGGGTCAGGTGGAGGCCTTGCCTTTCCTTAGTATCTCTGCCAGATCACAATAAGGCTTGAACACTGTGAGAGAAATTAGACTGGAATCAAAAAGTCTCTGGTTTGTCCTGCAAGGGTTCACTAAAGAGTTCTACATGTGACTCTGGTTGACATTCTTCTTCTTCAGTGCCTTCAGCATCATCTCCTGAACTGTATGAGTAATACGTGAATGTAATAAACACACTGGATGGAGCAGATATCAGAGCTTAGCTCAGATCAGTGTATGAGCCATGTTACACATCTCTAACTCCAGTGTCAGAATGGTGTAGATCTCTGGGGAAAGATATTAGAAAACAAGAAGAGTCAACAGAAGATCCAGCTACATATCAACAGTACTTTGGGAGCTCATCAGGTGAAACTACACTCACTGGCTACTTTATTAGGAACACCCCTACATCCACCTACTGTGTGTTTCCTGCAGTTCTGTAATCAGCCGATCCCTCGCCAGCAGCTCGATGCATCAAATCCCACAGAGACAAATCAGGAGCTGCAGTTAATGTTCACAATGTTCAAACATCAGAACGGGAAACATTGTGATCTCACAGTGTGACTTTCTCTCACTGTGGTCTGGGTGTTGGTTTGATCCAGATGGACTGGTTTGAGTATTTCAGAAGCTGCTGATCTCCTGGGGTTTTCACACACAACAGTCTCTAGAGTTTACACAGAATGGCGCGGAAAACAAAAAACACTGAGTGAGCGAGCGACAGTTCTGTGGGTGGAAACAAACGCCTTGTTGATAAGAGAGGGTCAGAGGGGAATGGACAGATTGGGTCGAGCTTTTTTGCCAGGAAGGATATAGTAACTCATATAATCACTCTTTACAACCGTGGTGAGCAGAAAAGCATCTCAGCATGAAACAACAGAAGAACACATTGGGTTCCACTCCTGCAGCCAAGAACAGGGAGCTTACAATCCTATTAAAGTGGCCAGGGAGTGGAAATCCCAGTAAGACTGAGCTGTTGTTTGGCCCTGATGCTGCATCTCCACATCATGATCTTGTGATCATCCTGGACAAAACTGAGTTCTACCTTGGTGTAGTTCTGAGGAACCAGTGATCCTCCTGTCCTCACTTTGCTAAACTGACACTCATATGAGTTTCTCCTTTACAACATCACAAGGAACAGGAGAAAATTTCTCTCCACAAAGGACACTCAGATACAGTTCTCTGTCATTTTCAGACTGGACTGCACCTTGCTCCTGCAGGTCTTCCTCTGCTCACCATCTGTCCCCTGAAACATCCAGAATGCAGCTGCACAACTTATCTTCAACCTCTCTGGGTACAGTGAAGGACTCTTCTCAGCACTGCACCCAGGTGGTGAAAGAACTTCCCCTGGCTGGAGATCAGCAGAGTCACTGACTATCTTCAAATGGTGACTGAAAATTAACCTGAAAGAGTTTCTGGAACAGAGCTCATAACCCTTTCGATGACTGCACATAGGACTGCATGTATCAGTTCATATATAAATATATAATAAAGGCAACCAGTACTTTTTTATAGTTCTCACTGCTTCAGTGTATGATTTAATTTCTGTGTAATTTATCTTGATATAAATAAAAATAAAACTCATGTCTAAAGATTGACCTTCAGTGAAAATGAGCATGAGAGAGTGTGTGGAGTGTGTGACTTTCTTAACATTACTCATAACCTGGGCACTTCTATCAGGCATGGTGTGCCAGTTTAGTGTGTGTGTGTGTGTGTGTGTGTGTGTGCGTGTGTGGTTTGACAAAACTGAAAGTTCATATAGATAAGTCAAGTCAAGTCAAGTTTATTTGTATCGCGCTTTTAACAATAGACATTGTCCTAAAGCAGCTTTACAGAATCTGAATGACCCAAGACATGAGCTAATTTTATCCCTAATCTATCCCCAATGATGAAGCCTGTGGCGATGGTGGCAAGGAAAAACTCCCTCAGACGGCACAAGGAAGAAACCTCGAGAGGAACCAGACTCAAAAGGGAACCCATCCTCATTTGGGCAACAACAGACAGCATGACTATAACATTAACAGTTTTAACATGAAGTCAGTTTCGTTGATGTTATAAACTCTTCATTGATGGAAACTTGAGTGCAAAACTGTTCATGACAACTGCAGTCCTAAAGTTAGCAAGTCAACTGCAGTCCTCAGCCATAAAAGCATGACTGTAAGAGTCCAGAGCGTCCTCCAGGTGTGACTTTCAACTGTCCACATGGGGCCGTCCTCCACAGGAGCGATGCGATGAGACTTCCAACCAGACACAGGGCACCAGGATGGATCAGGCAGGTCTGAGGAGCAGAAGAGGTTCAGCATCTCGATCCCAGGACCGACATGTAACTCAGAGGGACAGATTTGGGGGGGGGGGGGGGGGGGAAGAAAACACAGGTTGTTAGGTATGCCCGATGTCACCTGAATAAGTAGGAACAGTATACATATTGCACTGAGTACAAGCAGGGACTCCGGCAACTAACTATGACAGCATAACTAAAAGGGGAGAGCCAGAAGGTAACACAGGCATGAGGGAGCCCCGGGACATAAAGCAGCAGCCACTACACCGTCAACAAACTCGAGTGAGCAAGCGAGTGGGGACTGACAGCATCCATACATCCCAGTTTACCAAAACACTCTATGTCTGAGGATCCTCCAGATCTACACCTTTACCTCATAAACACCATTAACACAAGGCTTGACTAAACAGATATGTTTTCAGCCGAGACTTAAACGCTGAGACTGTGTCTGATTCCCGAACATTACTTAGAAGGCTGTTCCTTCCAATAAGATAACTTCCTTATTGCTGATATACAGTAAATGTGTTTAATAGTTTAACAAATGGCTTATCACCAGGATATCTTTACACTGTGCAAACACACACACACACACACACACACACACACACACACACACACACACACACACACACACAGTGATACGATTAGTTGTAAAAGGCTGAAATCCTTCACAGAAAGTAAAAGCACTCTTTAAACAGTCGATCAGGTTTTATTACTTTATTACTGTGACATGGAGAAATAAAAATAAAACACACTTCCATCGATCTCCACCATCTGTACACAACATCAAACAATTACTATAATGATTTTAAAAATCCTCTAGAATGGTTATTAATTAAATGAATCAGGTTTTTATTTTTCATTTATCTACATTAGGATTTTCTTCTGTGAGAATGTTTTGGTTGGTGTTGGACTCACTGATTCTGACAAAACAAAAGAAAAAGTAAGAAATGTGGAATAGAGAGTCAGTTCTACCAGTGTATGTAGAGATATTTATAGATAAACAGATTTTAATTGTGTAGTTTATAAACACAAAGATCATAAATCAGTTTTTAAAATAAATCTAATTACAGGACATTTTATAAACAGGAGATTTTATTGGTTTCCTTTTTAAACTTTAAATAAAATAAAATCATTGTTTTATTCTTCCTGTTTCGTGTTGTGTGGATGGGTGATCATGTTGCTCTCCTCCAACTTTTATTTAATTAATTTTAACAAAATCAGAACAGAGGCTTGATTTGGTCAAATGTACAGTTTATATAGAATCAGCTGCATGTAAGTAATTGTGTGTTTAATACATAAGGAATAAAAGAAATAAACCATAAATTGAATGTAAAAGTTAAATTAGCTCAAAATTCTTATTTATCTAAAAACAAGTCTGAAAAAAAACCCAACTACCAGGCAGAAACAATCAAAATAAACACCTCCACCAAAAACAGCCAAACTGTTAACAATAAAACTGAAGAAAAGTTTAAACATGTTGGATCAGTTTTAATTAGTAACAGTGAGGTAATTATACCCACTTTAAATGAACATTAAAATCAGTAATGTGATGATTACTGAGTCACTTCTTGGATGAGAATGCCGTAAGGACGGATTGAACTCTTCACGATCTGCTTCTCCTGCTCTGCTGTGCTGCCCTCAGGAACAGGGATGAGCCAGAAGTTTTTCTGTGTGATAATCTTCTGTTTCTGTGGATTGATTCGGTTCTGCATGATGACTTTGTAGGTTTTACCAGTTTTCTTGGATGTGAATGTCTTGGTCATGGTGTAACCCTCTGCAATTGTAATGTCAGGAGTTGAATAAATGCCGCGACCGTATGCTTCACGTGGACCGGCTTTGTAATGTGAGTGTGTGATTCCTTTAGCACCTTCGATGCTTGTGCCATGGAAGGAAACGGGCCACTCACCGGCTTCAGAGTGACTCCTCCAGTGTACAGAACCAAGCCATGCATTTCCATCTGGGTATTTATCCTTCACTTTGAGAGCGAAGCGGTACCATCCGATCAGCCGCGTGTACGGCTCACCTCCATGCGAGCACTATGAGGAATCCGTCAAGGCTCGGAAATCATAATCAAAACATGGATCAAAAAACTCCTTCATGTCCACGAACAGCTCGTTCTGTAATGCAGAGATTTCACTCGCACTTACTTTTAACCCTGCAAGTAATTCAGACACAGTCATCTCACCATCACCTGTCAATGCCTTCAATAAAACAGTTGAAATAAAAATTTCAACTGTCAGTTTGTTGGTAATTTCTCGCGCTTTGCGGTCAGCAAGAGGTTTTACTGTAGCACCAGTGAGAGCAGAGAGAGCCTCCAACACAAGATCCCTGTCCATTCCAGGCATAATGAACTCTTGATTCGAGATCTAATGGGTTCTGAAGATCTGTGTTCTCACAAAACACTCCTGAAGACTGAATGTCCTCAGCTCTGTGCTCAGACAGTTAAGGGAATGGCTGGAGCTGACAAGGGTGCCACAAATATTTCTGTTATGAGTCTTACAGCTTCCTTCCTGCCATACTTTCACTTCCACTTTGATCAGAGTTCTCTTTACTTTATTTGTTACAGTGGAACACAGAAACAAGGAAATGTTCACCTCTTCCACTCTCTCACTTCTCCATCTCCTCCTTTGAATTTCACTCCTTTTCAGTCTCTTCTCCTGTTAATCTGTCTGTCATTGTTATTTATCACCCTCCCGGCCCTGTGGGATGTTTCTTTGACAAACTGGAGATCTTATTCAGCTCCTTCTCAGAAGATGGCACTCCACTGATACTCTTGGGAGGTTTCAACCTCCACCTAGAAGCCTTGCACTCAGGCCCGTTTCAAGCTATTTGGGGGCCCTAGGCAAAGGGGGATCTGGGGCCCATAATTGTCCCCCCCTCGACGAAAGGCCTTATGGCCACCTACCCACTGAAGACTTAATAAACAAACATCACACATATTGTAATCATTCGTACGATTTTTACTTAATAAATGAACTCTTTGCATTATTATAAATAATCATCAAACCCAATTAAACACAAGAATAGACAAAATACACACACACACACACACACACACACACACACACACATATATATATATATATATATATATATATATATATATATATATATATATATACACAGTGGTGCTTGAAAGTTTGTGAACCCTTTAGAATTTTCTATATTTCTGCATAAATATGACCTAAAACATCATCAGATTTTCCCACAAGTCCTAAAAGTAGTTAAAGAGAACCCAGTTAAACAAATGAGGCAAAAATATTATACTTGGTTATTTATTTATTGAGGAAAATGATCCAATATTACATATCTGTGAGTGTCAAAAGTATGTGAACCTCTAAGATTAGCAGTTAATTTGAAGGTGAAATTAGAGTCAGGTGTTTTCAATCAGTGGGATGACAATCAGGTGTGAGTGGGCACCCTGTTTTATTTAAAGAACAGGGATCTATCAAAGGCTGATCTTCACAACACATGTTTGTGGAAGTGTATCATGGCACGAACAAAGGAGATTTCTGAGGACCTCAGAAAAAGCGTTGTTGATGCTCATCAGGCTGGAAAAGGTTACAAAACCATCTCTAAAGAGTTTGGACTCCACCAACCCACAGTCAGACAGATTGTGTACAAATGGAGGAAATTCAAGATCATTGTTACCCTCCCCAGGAGTGGTCAACCAACAAAGATCACTCCAAGAGCAAGGCGTGTAATAGTCGGCGAGGTCACAAAGGACCCCAGGGTAACTTCTAAGCAGCCGAAGGCCTCTCTTACATTGGCTAATGTTAATGTTCATGAGTCCACCATCAGGAGAACACTGAACAACAATGGTGTGCATGGCAGGGTTGCAAGGAGAAAGCCACTGCTCTCCAAAAAGAACATTGCTGCTCATCTGCAGTTTGCTAAAGATCACGTGGACAAGCCAGAAGGCTATTGGAAAAATGTTTGTGGACGGATGAGACCAAAATAGAACTCATCTCATCTCATTATCTCTAGCCGCTTTATCCTTCTACAGGGTCGCAGGCAAGCTGGAGCCTATCCCAGCTAACTACGGGCGAAAGGTGGGGTACACCCTGGACAAGTCGCCAGGTCATCACAGGGCTGACACATAGACACAGACAACCATTCACACTCACACCTATGGTCAATTTAGAGTCACCAGTTAACCTAACCTGCATGTCTTTGGACTGTGGGGGAAACCGGAGCACCCGGAGGAAACCCACGCGGACACGGGGAGAACATGCAAACTCCGCACAGAAAGGCCCTCGCCGGCCACGGGGCTCGAACCCAGAACCTTCTTGCTGTGAGGCGACAGCGCTAACCACTACACCACCGTGCCGCCCCCAAAATAGAACTTTTTGGTTTAAATGAGAAGCATTATGTTTGAAGAAAGGAAAACACTGCATTCCAGCATAAGAACCTTATCCCATCTGTGAAACATGGTGGTGGTAGTATCATGGTTTGGGCCTGTTTTGCTGCATCTGGGCCAGGACGGCTTGTCATCATTGATGGAACAATGAATTCTGAATTATATCAGCGAATTCTAAAGGAAAATGTCAGGACATCTGTCCATGAACTGAATCTCAAGAGAAGATGAGTCATGCAGCAAGACAACGACCCTAAGCACACAAGTCGTTCTACCAAAGAATGGTTAAAGAAGAATAAAGTTAATGTTTTGGAATGGCCAAGTCAAAGTCCTGACCTTAATCCGATCGAAATGCTGTGGAAGGACCTGAAGCGAGCAGTTCATGTGAGGAAACCCACCAACATCCCAGAGTTGAAGCTGTTCTGTATGGAGGAACGGGCTAAAATTCCTCCAAGCCGGTGTGCAGGACTGATCAATAGTTACCGCAAACGTTTAGTTGCAGTTATTGCTGCACAAGGGGGTCACACCAGATACTGAAAGCAAAGGTTCACATACTTTTGTCACTCACAGATATGTAATATTGGATCATTTTCCTCAATAAATAAATGACCAAGTATAATATTTTTGTCTCATTTGTTTAACTGGGTTCTCTTTATCTACTTTTAGGACTTGTGTGAAAATCTGATGATGTTTTAGGCCATATTTATGCAGAAATATAGAAAATTCTAAAGGGTTCACAAACTTTCAAGCACCACTGTATATATATATATATATATATATATATATATATATATATATATATATATATATATATATAAATAAGACTGTCTACAAGATAACTACCATTAACGTAAGCTAGCTACCAAATTTGCTTGTCGACCCGCTTGGTATTAATGAGTGTGTACATTCTCACTTACCAGTGTCTTGTTTTTTTCTGTCTTCCTCTTCCCTTTTCTTCTTTCTCTTCTGGTTCCCTGAGGGGTAATTTTGCTTCATATTTGATTGTTTTTTTTTTGCCGCGGAGCTCTGCAACCATTTGACTGGACGGAGATGGGCATTGAGGGGTTGACAACAGACTGTCATTGCACTTTTTGGCCAAAGCATGTAGGGAGGTGCTGTTGTGCATTAGGGTGCCCCCCTTGGAACTAGGGTATTTCAACAAGTGTCATTAGGCGCTGCGCTGCCGCGCTCAAAAAGTTGTCATTGCTATTGAATACATAACCAGTCGTTCGGCAGTGGGGGCCCTTCGAGGGCTGGGGCCCTAGGCAATTGCCAAATCTGCCTACCTTGTTGCAACGGGTCTGCTTGCACTCTGCTGCCTTCCTTCCTCTATTCCACTCCCTTGATCTCTTCCTGCTACACTCACCTCCAACCCATAAAGCTGGCAACCTTCTTGACCTGGTCTTCCTCCAAAACTGCTTAGCCTCAGATTCCACAGTTACCCTCTCCATCTGTCTGACCACCACTTCATTTCATTCTCCCTCCCTCTTCCTCTTCACCCATTATCCCCCCTCCTAACCCCGCTGTTACAATCTGTTGAAACCTTCGCTCCCCTCTCCTTCCTCTCTTGCCTCCTCTGTCACTGCTTCCCTCCCCCTTTGAATCCTTCTCCAATCTCCCCATTGAATCTGCTGCATCTTCTCTGCTCTCCTCATCACTTGACACGTTATCTCCACTCCTCTGTGTGTGTGAGTGAGTTAGTGAGCGAGTGAAAGAGAGAGAGCTTGTAGCGTCCTAGAAACCTTCAAAAAAGACGTGTACAAAAGTCCAGAAACTCCTCCTTACCCAGGCAAAAATGCTTCAGGATTTATCTTGTAGTGTCCTGATCCCCAGATCTTTAACCCAGACACATATAAAAAGTTGTTCTCCTCCATGCTCTTCCAGGTTTCCATTTGTGTGTCCGTGCAGAACAATGGCTGCAACACCAGGGAGTCTGAGATGTCGGGGAACTTGACGGATGGATCATTTTCCAACTCATAATGAATGAATGAATGAATGAATGAATAACTTTATTTAAACATGATAAGTTGATCAGCAGAGCTGGTGGGGTCGTGCACAGATACAAATAAATTCAAATACAAAAGACTAAAAATAAATACAATCTTCAAAAAAAAACCTTAAATCTGTTGATTAGGTGTTAATTATCTTCACATTAAGTTAATTAATAGTATGCATAACTATTGTCTTTGTATTTAGTTACGGCTACAATAGGATCAAAATTTATTCTACTAATGTCGAATTTAGTGAGTAAATTTTTCTTTCATAGGAAAAATCTTTCTTTGTTAGACCCCGGTCACACCGCCCGAACTTTGCTGGAGCGTTCCTTGAACGGTAGGGAGGGGGGGCCGAATTTCGACAACGCTCGTCACCGCGCACAAAATGGGAAAAAAAATCGAAAACACGGGCGTTGGCTTAGCGGTGCACCGCTGAAGCCGGCGTTGCTTTAGCGTTGGTTTAGCGGTAGCGAGCGTTGGTTTAGCGGTGACGCGAGCGCTGGTATAGCGGCGTTCTGCGCATGCGGGCTTTGGCTCGGCGGGGGTATTAAAGTTGGTTTAGCGGCATACCGCTTGTGACTACGGAGCTGAACGGATCGTTTTGATACAAGTTCTGATAGATTTTTGATAGAAGCTCCACCATCAGCTTGTCATACAGTCCATGTTCAGGCCTTCTCAGTATCCACTGTCTGACCCACACAACTCTGTCTCTCCTTCTTCTCTCTCTTCTCCTTTTTTTTCTATAGTTAAAATTCTTATTACTGTTCTGTTGTCTGTATAGCTTTTCCCCTTTTTTCACTGTTGTTTAGTTGATCTTATTATATTTTTATCTATAAAAACGTTTGTTATTAATATTATTATTTATATTACTTTATACTTTTTTATTATCATTCATATTACTTTATTTTTTGTTTATTGTTTGCTGTCAGTCAGATTATTTCTATTTTCATTATGTTTTTGCTGTCTTTTCCTTAATGTTATTATTATTTGCTATTATATTATCTTTATCATTATTTAATCATCATTTAATATTTACTATTAATATATACAACATTTTACTTTATAATTGTTATCCATAGGTACTAGTAATACTTTTTGAAATCAAATTTTATAATCAAATTCCAGTCTAGTCTATACAATGCATTTTCATTGTCTACTAGTCTAGTCAATTTAAGTCAATTTATTATTATTATTATTATTATTATTATTATTATTATTATTATTTTATTATTGTGGTTGTTATTATTATTATTATTATTATTATTATTATTATTATTATTGTGGTTGTTGTTATTATTATTATTATTTTCACCATTTACATAGTACAGTGAGTCAATATTAAGTCAAATCATAATGTTGCCATTGCTGTTTTACGTGTTTTAATGGGACCACAATGGAAATAAGTGCTTGCGCTTTCTTGTGTAATCCTGATTTTAATGTATTTTGTACTTCATTTTACATTATGATCGAATAAAATCAAATCAAAAAATCTGTCAACAGCTTGTTGCAATCTGAGGAGGTTCTGATTCTGCTGCTGGACTAGTGCACCAATCATAGCAAGTCTCTCAGCATCCATGGTGATACAGTTTTACTGTAACTTTGAGCAAATTCGATATAGATGAGGTCTGAACTCAACGGCAGCTCGATTCCAAATGAGCTCCTGGTCCATTTCTCCCCGTATTTATAGCCAAATTCTGGTCCCGCTCCGACACCTCTATACCAACGCCAAACCAAAGTTCATCGCCGTCATGGATAGCTGCTTCAACGCCCGACACCGTTCCAGCAACCCCGTGTCCGCTCGTAAAACGCTTACAACCGCTCCACCGAAGTTTGTGCAACGTTTAATCGCCGCCCGGGCAACGCTGGCGAAGCAGCGGTGGTCCAGCGTTCAAGATTTCTGCGTTGGCCTAGCGGACCCAAGTGTCCACGAACTTGCGTCTAGCGGTGCCAAACTTTGACTGGGCGTTGGTGGAGCGGGGGTGAACTTTGCCGGGGCGGAAAATTGCCCCCTCCTCACCGCTCGCAATATTTTGTGCAGCTCAAAACTTTCGGAGCGGTAGGAGGGCCCCTCGAGAAACATCAGCGGTGGCCGAGCGTATACGGCGTTGCTTTAACGGGGGCCAACTTTTGTTAACGGTGGTGAACGGTTACGAGCGGTGATGAATTTTTTTCACCGCTCCAGGAACGCTCCAGCAAAGTTCGGGCGGTGTGACCGGGGCCTTAGCGTGTAAGGATCTAATCCCACTGAGTGGTTTCTATATCCACTTCTTTTGAGGGTCCTTCTTGGTTTTAATAACTTGCTTGTGTGCTGAACACAAACATGGCAGTAAGTTCTTGTGTTAATGGACCAGACTCCACTTTTGGATCATTAATCCCTTTTGACTGAGAATGACCTGCATGCAGGGGTTTGGCTTCTGGCACATCCATACAGTTTTAAATACAATACCTACAATTAAACACAGTTTGGTTTTACTGGATTTATTTAATTCCTGGGCTCCCATCTGTAACAGAGAGTGATGTTGCATCCCATTAATACACTTTACAGTAGATTATTAGATTCTAATAGAATCTTCTTCTTCTTCTTCTAGCTGCTCCTGATTAGGGGTCGCCACAGTGGATCTTTCGTCTCCATTGCTCCCTGTCTTCCGCATCCTTCTCTACCACACCTGCCATTTTCATGTCCTCTCTCACCACATCCATGTATCTCCTCTTTGGCCTTCCTCATTTTCGTTTGCCTGGCAGCTCCATCCTCAACATTCTCCTTCCCACATGCTCTGCATCTCTTCTCAGGATGTGCCCATACCATCCAAGTCTCATCTCTCTTACCTTAATTCCCAAGCTCTCCACATGTGCTGTCCCTCTGATGTGCTCGTTCCTTACTTTGTCCAACCTCGTCACTCCCATTGCAAATCTTAACATCCTCAACTCCGCCACCTCCAACTTTGCCTCCTGTCTCTTCGTTAAGGGTACGGTCTCCAATCCATACATCACAGCTGGTCTCACTACTGTCTTATACATCTTACCTTTCACTTTTGCTGGGACTTTCCTATCACAAATTACTCCTGAAATCCTTCTCCAACTGCTCCACCCTGCCTGCACTCTCTTTCTCACCTCACTATCGCAGCCCCCATTTTCCTGCACAGTTGACCCCAGGTACTTGAATTCACCAGCTTTCTTTACGTCTACTCCTTGCATCTTCACTACACTCTCATCCCCATTCTCATTGATGCATATGTATTCTGTTTTGCTACGGCTCACCTTCATTCCTCTTCGTTCCAATGCATCCCTCCATCTCTCCAAACCCAGCTCAACCTCCTTTCTACTTTCACCACATATCACAATATCATCCGCAAACATCATGTTCCATGGTGACTCTTGCCTCACTTTATCCGTCAAGCTATCCATCACTATGGCAAACAAAAAAGGACTCAAAGCAGATCCTTGATGGAGTCCCACCTTCACCTTGAACCATTCAGTCATTCCAACTGCACACCTCACTGCTGTTTCACTGTTCTCGTACATGTCTTACACCACTCTAATATACTTCTCATTCACTCCACTCTTTCTCATACAATACCATAACTCATCTCTCTGTATAACCGCCTGCTTTCCTTATGTCTTTGATCGTCCCAATTCTTCTTTGCTAGCCTCTTCTCTTTTATAATTTCCTGCACTTCTTTGTTCCACCACCATGTCTCCTTGTCTTCCTTCCTCCTTCCTGATGACCACCCTAGCACCTTCCTTGCTGCCTCTCTTACTAGTACAGCAGTAGTATTCCAATCTTCTGGCAGACTTCCATGACCACTCAATGCTCATCTCATTTCTTCCCTAAACTCCTTCTGATGTTCGACCTCTTTTTGTTTCCACCACTTAATCTTCGGCTCCACTATTTCACGCTTCCTCTTTTTCACTTTCAAGCTCATCCTGCACACGACCACTCGATGTTGTCTAGCTACACTCTCCCCTGCTATCACTTTACAGTCTCCAATCTCCTTCAAGTTACCCCTTCTGCAGAGTATGTAGTCCACCTGTATAGATCTTCCTCCGCTCTTAAACGTCACCCTGTGCTGCTCTTTCTTCTCGAAGTATGTATTGACTATTGCCAAATTCACCCTCTTTGAAAAATCAACCACCATTTGCCCTTCCACATTTCTCTCTCTTACACCATATCTGCCCATCACGTCTTCATCTCCTCTGTTTCCCTCACCAACATGTCTGCTGAAATCTGCTCCTATCAGCACGCGCTCCTCCCTTGGTATACTTTCTACCACTTCATCCATCTTTTCCCAGAAAGACTCTTTCTCTTCATTCTCACATCCAACCTGTGGGGCGTACGCACACACAACATTGATTACCACTCCTTGAATCTCCAACTTCATGCCTATCACTCTATCTGACACCCTCTTCACATCAATCACACTGTTGACCAACTCTCCCCTCAAAACAACACCAACACCATTTCTCTTTCCATCCACTCCATAATAAAACAACTTGCATCCATCTCCAATGTTCTTGGCCTTGCTTCCTTTGCACCTCGTCTCCTGCACACACAAAATGTCCAACTTCCTTCTTTCCATCAGACCTGCTAACTCTCTCACTCTGCCAGTCAGTGTTCCCACATTCAGTGTTCCTACCCTCAATTCTAAGCTCCTTCCCTTCCATCTTTCATGCTCTCCTAACACGCCTCCCCCCTCTCTTTCTCCTTCTCTGTTTTGACGCAACAAGTAGCACACTTTCCACCGGCACCCTGTTGACCAACAGTACCGGAGGTGGCCATTGTTAACCCGGGCCCCGACTGATCCGGTATGGTATTCTTTTCAATCCGCATGTTAGATTTGGCACAGTTTTACACTGGATGCCCTTCCTGATGCAACCCTCTCCAGGCTTGGGACCGGCACCAAGAGTACGCTTATGTACCCCCAGATTTTAGATTCTAAAAATCCAGCCACTGGGGGTGTATAAGCGTGCTCGTTTAGCTTCATTCTGAACTGCAGAACTGTTCAGTTTTTAAATCCATTAGATTCTAATAGAATAGAGGAGCCAAAATAATTGGGAATCTTTTTTAATGGGCCCCGACTTGTTACAAGTATGAATAGGTGGGGCTTAAAGCAGAGAAGGTTGATAACCACTGCTCTAAATAATCACATCTCTACCCTGTGTGTGTGTGTGTGTGTGTGTGTGTGTGTGTGTGTGTGTGTGTGTGTGGACTCGGCTATGTGGAATCTACACCCCCGTTAAATCTGTTTAGCTTCATTCTGGTTTCAGTTTTTAACTCCTGCCTGTGAGACTTTTTTTTCTTCACTCATTTCAGATGAATTCATGTTTGTTCCACTTTCACTTCTCTCTCAGTGCAGAACAAGTTGAACTTTGATGCCAGTGCTGCTGACAGAGATGCTGCTGCTGCCAACAAGCCTGACTCATCATTTTCTTCTTCTTTTTACTGAAGTTTATGCCTCAAATACAAATATATGAAAATATACTTCAAGTAGGAAGGAAGCTAATAAAAATCTTAGACACTTGACCTTGCTGTGACCTTGACCCTGTTTGGATTAATTCCTAAATCTAATCAGTTCATCTGTTAGTTAAAATGAGAATTTCATATAAATCCACCGCTGAGTGATGATTAAAGTGAAACTGTGAGTTTAAGATCACCAGTGATTTACAACTTCATTTAATCACCACCTTATTTATAGCTTTTTTTTTGCTATCATCTCTCTCTCTCTCTCTTACACACACACACACACACACACACACACACACACACACACACACACACCTCCCTCCCTCTCTCTCTTACACGCACACACATTATATTCAACACTTTCACTTTTATCAGAAATGTGTTTATTTTCTGTGTTAAAATACTATTAAATGTAATCAAATTATTTTTGAAATAATTCACAAATGATCAGTTTAAACTTTTATAAACGTCCAGTTTGATTTGACAGGAAACATATTTAGACAAATATACATTTTTTTACAAGCTCTCACATTATATACATAACATTAAAAATTAAATGTCTGGAGTTATTTAGATTATTTTTACCCGAAATGTCCCCTTGTTTTAATTCCTACTGAATTACTGAATTCCTGCTGAAGTTTTGTAGAGTTGTGCAGGTTTGTGTTCGGTGTTTATCAACTCTGAAAAAAAAATCTCTGTAATATTTTATCACATCTGTAAACATGTGGCAGTGAAGAAGTTTTAAAAGTTTCCCTCCATCTGAAACAATCATTCATGATATAATAATAAACCATAATAGAGCTCATGACCTTCTGTAGGCTTTAATAAGCCATAATAAACAGTCTGAGCCACAGGGTTATTACAGTGTAAAGGTTGCTGCTGCTGTTGATGATGACGTCAGAGGGGCGTGTGCCGCTCTACTTCTCCTTCAGCAGGATGCCGTAGGGGCGGATGGCCTGGTCCACGATCTTCTTCATCTCCTCTTTCCGTTTCTTCTCGTCGGTGAGCGCGTAAACTTCCAGCGGGACGCGCACGAGCCACAGCGACTCGGACTTTCTGACTCGGTGTTCGGGGTTGATCCGGTTCTGCATGATGACCCGGTAACTCTTTCCGTTTTCGGAGGTGAACTCTTTGTGCAGCTCTGCGTCCTGCTCGGCCAGTTTAATATCCGGAGTGGAGAACATTCCGAACTCCTGCGGCTCGCGCGGCCCGCTCCCCTGCTGGCTCTGTCCTTCCCTTCCGGTTCCGTGGTAGGACACGGGCCATTCACCCGCGACAGAGTCGCTCCTCCAGCCTCCGGTGCCGAGCCATGCGTTTCCATCCGGGTATTTATCCAGAACCTTCAGAGCGAACCGGAACCATCCTTGCGGCCGGTGGTACGGCTCCCCGCCGCGCTGGCACACCTCATCGTCTCTGAGCTTCCGGAAGTCGTAATTAAACCTCGGGTCGTAAAACGTGTCCAGATTAACGCGGAGCTCTTTCGGCTCTTCCGCCTGCGGCTCTCTCACTTCCGCTTTACACAGGATGAGCGGAAGCAGCGCCGAGGACACGAAGTTATGGACCGTGAGCTCCCCGATATCGATACCACCGGGAGCCGCCGAGTCGGTGTGCGGCTTCACCGGGAGCCCCGTCAGGCACGAGAGCGCCTCTACCAACACCGAGCTTTCCATCTCACACACACCCTGTGACACACACACACACACACACACACACACACCCTGAGCTCCTGCGGGCAGCTGATCCGCACTGCGCAGAGATCAGTATATAGCCGTCAGCACGCGCATGCGCAGTGACACTGAGCTACAGACACTTTCACTTTCAGTTTAATTAAAGGAACAGTTCACAGAAAAATGAAGAATCAGATTACAGAACTCATAAGACACACAGCAGAAAAACACACACTTGTTGGTGTAGACATGCAGCAATCACACTTTATACACACTTGTAACTCATTTAGCCATTAGCAGACTAGCTGCACAGCGAGCGATACTCAGCCAGAGACCCACACCATATGGCCAAAAGCACAGGGTGTTTCAAAAATGTGATATTATTTGAGCAGCGGCACGGTGGTGTAGTGATCATCACTGTCGCCTCACAGCAAGAAGGTTCTGGGTTCGAGCCCCGGGGCCGGCGAGGGCCTTTCTGTGCGGAGTTTGCATGTTCTCCCCGTGTCCGCGTGGGTTTCCTCCGGGTGCTCCGGTTTCCCCCACAGTCCAAAGACATGCAGGTTAGGTTAACTGGTGACTCTAAATTGAGCGTAGGTGTGAATGGTTGTGTGTCGCTCTGCGATGACCTGGTGACTTGTCCAGGGTGAACCCCACCTCTCGCTCATAGTCAGCTGGGATAGGCTCCAGCCCACCCGTGACCCTGTACAGGATAAGCAGCTACAGATAACAGATGGATGGATATTATTTGAGATGTAAATATACCAGAAACTGCACACATCAAGGCAAATGAAACTGAACAGGCTTAATGTTGAGCAATATAAGATTCATTCCTCAAAATTTGAATGAGAAATTCAAAGGTATGTGGGGTCCATGAACGATTTCGCAAATTTTCAATATGCGCACCACCTGAGACACAGGTGTACTGTCGCTTTCCTTTTTGTACTTTTCACTTTCGCTTTCTTTTTTCCGTTTTTTTTCCCGGTTTTTCTCTTTCTTTTTTCAGAAGAACGCTGAGACCGGAAGCGTTCTTTTTCTCTCCTCCTGTGTAAAGACCACAAGCGGAGGCCATCCACATCGGATCTGCTTTAATATCAACAGATCTTCGTTTAAGGTACGTGAATCTTTTCATCATGGCACACCTTCTGCCTGTTCAGTGTGCTGAGTGCAGGATGTTTAGTCATTCTTCCTCCATCGCTAGCGATAGCTTTATTAGCTTTATTTGTGATAAGTGCAGATTAGTTAGCTCTCTGATGGAGAAGATTACAGTGCTAGAAGCGCGTATCCAGGCTTTAGAGCAGGTTAGTGAGCGTGAGAACAGTGTAGCTTCTGTAGGGGAAAGTCTGGATGCCCTAGGTGGAGTTAGTAATCCCCCAACTCCGGCATTAGAGCCCTTACAGCGGGGCGAATGGGTGACGGCTCGGCGGCATAAGCGTAGAGCCAAAGCTACCGCTGAGGCTCGCCCACAGGAGCACCACTCCTCTCCGCGTCACGTGCCGAACAGGTTTGCTCTCCTTAGTGATGCACCTGAGACACAGGTGTACTGTCGCTTTCCTTTTTGTACTTTTCACTTTCGCTTTCTTTTTTCCGTTTTTTTCCCCAGTTTTTCTCTTTCTTTTTTCAGAAGAACGCTGAGACCGGAAGCTTTCTTTTTCTCTCCTCCTGTGTAAAGACCACAAGTGGAGGCCATCTCCACATTTTTTTTACACACTTTTTTACTTCCTGTTTGGAGAGTTACCTGTTGTGCTGCTGAACTGGGTAAAATAAATCTACAAATATCTCTGTAATCCTTGCTTTGATAAATATTTTTTAAAGGAGCTTTTAAGCAGAAGAACTGAAACCTTGTTGGGGCAAATTTGGAAGATTTTGGAAAGTCTGGGACTGTTTTTTCTTTTTAACTAGAGCTGGTGTTAGACCCAATACAAAATGGCTGGTGGGAAGGGGAACAAAGAAAGAGGGGAGAAAGACAATGATCAAACTGTATCAATGGTACATCTACAAGAACTGCTGGAACAACAAAAACTCTTTTATAAAGAACTTTTATTACAGCAGGAAAGCAATTTTAAAACTTGTGTTAGTACCATTATGGAGACATGTAATAAAAGGATTGATGACATGCTAAAAGACTTGCAAGACTTAAGAACAAGTTTACAATTTACACAAAAGGAGTTGGATGATATTAAATGTGAAAATAAAGGAATTCAAGCTAGCTGTAAATCACAAAGAACAGATATTGATCGACTGGCTGAATCCATGCTGATATTGGACGAAAAAGCTGACATCCTCGACAGGCAAGCAAGGAGAGCAAATATAATCATCGATGGAATTCCAGAGGTAGAAAAAGAGAACAATTTAGCCACAGAAGAAAAGGTTCTGGAAATATTCAAAGAGAAACTCAACCTGGACCCAAAGACAATCACAGTGGAACAAGCATGGCGTACTGGAAATGTGAATATTTCTAGCGATGGCACTCAAGGCAGGCCACGTCCAGTCATCGTGAGATTCCATCGTATAAAGGATAGAGACATGGTACTAAGGAACGCAAGAAAATTGAAGGGGACTAGGATTTTTATAAATGAGGATTATCCAGAGGCGGTGAGACAAAGAAGGAAGGAGCTCTTGCCTAAAATGAAAGAAGCCAGAGAGAGGGGGGACATTGCTTTTCTGCTCTATGACAAACTAATAATCCGGCAAGGAGAGAAAAAAGACTCCACAGACGAGTAATAAGATATAACACTCAAAAAAGGACTTTCGTTTTTTTACTGACACAAATGTTTTCTACTGCAGGGCTACCCAAGAAGGGACTGAAAGTAGCTCACTTGAATATTGGCAGTTTGAGAAACAAAATCACTGACATTGAAGAACTCCTAACCTCTAATTCTGTTCATATTCTGGCTATCTCAGAGACTCATCTTGATGAAACTTTTAGTAATGCTGCAATGTCCATTTCAGGTTTTAATATGTACCGCAGAGATAGAAATTGTAATGGTGGTGGAGTAGCCTTTTATGTTCAAGATCACATTCCTGTAAAAGTAAGAGAAGACCTAGAACCAACTGATATTGAAATAAGGTGGTTGCAAATCCACTTACCGTATCAAAAGGATATATTGGTGGGTTGTTGCTACAGACCTCCCAGTGCAAATATTGGTTATATAGATAAATTGAATAGTATGCTTGATCAGGTATATGACCTAAGCATGGAGGTCATCCTAACAGGTGACCTAAATGTAGATTGGCTGCTACCACACTGTCCTTTAAAGCAGAAGCTCATGAACATAGCCAATTCATGTAGTTTAAAACAGATGGTGAAGCAGCCAACTAGAATAAGCATCAACAAAAGAGGTATTACAACATCGTCCTGTATTGACCACATTTATGTCAATAGAAAAGAAGTATATTCGAAAGCTATTTCAGTTCCTGTAGGTTACAGTGACCACAATTTAGTGGCTATTGCAAGGAAGGGAAGTGTACCAAAGGCTAAGCCAAGAGTCATTTTGACAAGGACTCTTAAAAGGTTTTCCAAGGAGGCTTTCTTAAATGACATTTGTAAGATAAACTGGTCAAGTGTACTTGAGGAGGAGGAACCAGACACAGCATTAAATGTATTTATGTCCAAGTTTGTGCCGGTGATAGACCAGCATGCGCCGGTTAAAAAGATGACCGTAAGAACCTCTGGAGCACCTTGGGTGGACGAAGAACTTAAACAACAGATGGCACTGAGGAATGAGGCAAAGGCAATAGCCAACAAGACCAGGAGCGTAACTGATAGAAGACAATATTGTAAATTAAGAAATTATGTCACTAAACTTAACCTGAAGAAAAAGAGAGCATACTTGACTTCACAGTTAAGTAAATTTAGTAGTGATGGGAAAAAAAATATGGAAAACGTTGAATAGTATGTTGGGGAATAAAACACCCTCACAACCAACATTCATGGAGAAAGACGGGACATTCATCACAGATCCAATAAAAATTGCCAATCATTTAAATACTTATTTTCATAACAAAGTGGCTAAATTAAGGAAAGAACAATTATCAAAAGGGAGTAATGACTCCAACCCGATGATAATGCAACTAATTAAGGAGCAATCTTGCAGCTTTCAGTTTGCCAAAGTGGAGGAAGACATGGTAAGCAAGTTAATTAATTCATCTTGCAAGGACCAACAAGCAGGTATTAACAATATAGATGGAAAGTTTCTGAAAATGGCAGTGAGTTACATCTCCCACCCCATATGCCACATATTCAATGTCAGCTTAAAGAGTGGCATTTTTCCCCAAGTTTGGAAGGAAGCAAAAATTATACCACTACCTAAAGATAAAAAGAAAACTTTTACACCATCAAATAGCAGACCAATAAGTTTGCTCCCTGCACTTAGTAAAATATTTGAGAAAATTGTTTTTAATCAAATACAATTTTATTTTTCTGAGAATAATCTGTTAACAGAATTTCAACATGCCTACAGAAAAGGGTTTTCAACATGTACAGCTTTAACCCAAATGACTGATGACTGGCTGCGAGAAATTGATAACAAAAAAATCTGTGGTGCTGTCTTGTTAGATTTCACTGCAGCATTTGATGTCATTGATCATGGACTGTTACTTCAAAAGTTGGAGAGGTATGGTTTCAAAACGTCAGCTTTAAATTGGTTTAACAGCTATCTAACAAATAGATCCCAGAAAGTTTATTTTAATGGCAGTTTCTCAAGTAGTGTGAATGTAGACTGTGGTGTGCCACAAGGCAGCTTTTTAGGACCTTTGTTGTACTCCATTTTTACAAATGATTTACCTTCAGCTGTACAAAACGCAAAAATTGTAATGTATGCAGATGATACTTCCATTTATACATCTGCAAAAACATCAGCCGAACTGACACAGGTTTTAAATAAGGTGCTAGGAGCAATAGAAAGATGGATAAAACAAAATAGACTTGTTCTCAATATATCAAAAACTAAAAGTATTGTTTTTGGCTCTAGTCATTCATTGAGTCATGACTCAGCACTTAATCTCTGTATTAATAAAGAACAAATTGAACAGGTAAAGAAAGTAAAGCTACTTGGAGTCATCATAGATTCCAGACTGTCCTGGTCTAAACAGATTGACCACATGGTTAAGAAAATGAGTAGTGGCTTGGCATTACTCAGACGTCGTGGCCAGTTCCTTACCCAGGAACTTAGAAAGAGGATTGTATGCTCTTTGGTTTTAGCGCAGATGGATTACTGTAATATTGTGTGGTCAAATGCCACCAAAGATCACCTTACTAAACTTCAGCGAGTCCAAAACAAGGCAGCACGTCTTGTTCTTCAATGTTCCTACACAACAAACATCAACTACATGCACTCAGTTTTACAATGGTTAAGAGTGGAGGATAGGTTTTATGTCTCCTTATTAACATCAACCTGGGCAGTTTTACATAACAAGACTCCATTAAATCACTATAATTTGCTCTATAAAAGTTGTGACATTCATACATATAACACAAGGCTTGCAGCAGCAGGGCGACTGAGCGTCCCAAAGATTAATACTAATGCATTTCTACGCACTGTTGAATACAGATCAATTAAAGCATGGAATAAGTTGCCAATCAAGTTAACTACATTGAATAGTAAAGTGGTTTTCAAAAAACACGCAAAAAAATATCTGAGCCTATCATATATAAAATAGGTTAATATAGAATCGAGGTAGAGATTTTTAGGTTTAAAACCATTATTAAAGTAATTAAATTATATGGGTTTTTTTGTCTTCAATTGATGGTTGATTGAATGAATGTATTGAATTGTATAGAATTTTTAACTGTATATGATTTTATTGTTGGACCCCAGGAAGAATAGCTGGGTCTGTGCCCAGCTAATGGGGATCCTAATAAACTAATAAACTAATAAACCCATTGAGAAACCTGAAAGAGCTCTGGTTATAGGGGACTCTATCATACGGCACGTGAAATTAGCTCAGCCTTTAGGGGCACCAGCAGCTTTAGTCAGGTGTATACCAGGAGCCAGGGTGCCGGACATAGCAGGTAATCTTAGGGTCCTAGGCAAGCACAGGTTCTCAAAGATAGTTATCCATGCAGGAGCTAATGATATACGCCTTCGTCAGTCTGAGGTTACTAAGAGTAACTTTGTAGAGGTGTTTAAATTAGTGAAGGCGATGTCCGATGCTGTAGTATGCTCTGACCCCATCCCAATGCGGTGTGGCGATGTAGCTTACAGCAGGTTATGGTCGCTGAACTGCTGGCTGTCCAGGTGGTGCTCTGAAAACAGTGTGGGCTTTATAGATAATTGGGCTAATTTTGAGGGCACTGCTGGCCTGTTAGGGTGAGACGGTATCCATCCCACTCGGGAAGGTGCTGCTCTCATTTCCTGCAGCATAGGTCATAGTCTCAGAACAGGCCTAGTTAATTTCTGACAATCCAGAGCCAAGGCCAGGGAGCAGACGAACAGGCTAAACCGACTGTCTGCTAGCTGCACAGAGTCGTCACTCAGGGTCCACTACATCGAGACTGTGTCTGTTCCCCGAGCTCAACAAAAAGGTAGAAATTTTCAGAGAGTTTGTTCCAGTAACCTAATCAATATAAAATTAGATCATACTGACTGTACAGCTGCTGCCAGCACCTTTGATCTAAAGGTGGGGCTATTAAATATTAGATCTCTTACATCTAAAGCGCTAATGGTTAATGAACTCATTACTGATCCGGAGTTTAATGTACTTTGTTTAACTGAAACATGGATTAAGCCAAATGAATATATAGCATTAAATGAAGCGAGTCCTCCTGGATACAGTTATATACACCAGCCTCGTCTAACTGGCAGAGGAGGAGGCGTCGCGGTTATTTATAATGATTATCTAGGTGTAACACAAAAACCTGGTTATAAATTTAATACATTTGAAGTTCTTCATACGAATATAATGTATGTAGCCTCGAAAAATAAGTCTACCCAGTTAATTCCATTGCTTATTATTTACAGGCCCCCGGGGCCATATTCTGAGTTTCTTTCTGAATTTGCAGATTTGATCTCAGATCTGGTTATTTCCTTAGACAAAGCTTTAGTTGTCGGAGATTTTAATATTCACTTCGATAACCCAGAAGACCCTTTAAAAACAGTGTTTGTGTTCATCTTAGATTCAGTCGGGATTAAGCAGAATGTCATCGGACTGACCCATAATGGTGGTCACACCCTTGATCTAATACTAACATTCAGATTAAACATAGACAGTATAGTCACACTTCCACAGTCTGAAGTTATCTCAGATCATTATCTCATCTCATTCAAACTATGTCTGAGTAATAATATATGCACCTCACCACACTACTGTATTAAACGTACTTTCACGTCAACTACTGCACAGAGCTTTATAAATGATCTCCCAGAGTTATCAACTTTGATTGGGTCACTGTCAGCCCCTGCAGAACTTGATCAGGCAACTGAATGCTTAGAGTCAACATTCCGCCATACTTTAGATAATGTAGCTCCTCTAAAAAGGAAAATGGTCAGAGACAAAAAATTAGCACCCTGGTATAATGATGACACTCGCACATTAAAACAGACCACTCAAAAATTGGAACGTAAATGGCGTCAAACAAAATTGGTAGTGTTCAAATTAGCTTGGAAGGAGAGCTTCCTGAAGTATAGAAAAGCTCTTAGTGCTGCGAGATCAACATATCTCTCCTCCCTAATAGAAGATAACAAAAATAATCCTAGATTCCTATTTAATACTGTAGCAAAATTAACCAGGAATAAGTCCACTATAGACACATGCACACCTGCAGTATGTAGTAGCAACGACTTCATGAATTTTTTTAATGACAAAATTGAGAATATCCGACAAAAAAATTCAAACTACTAATTTAAGGTCAGACAATGAAAGTGACCTTGTAGTTAACAATATAACTGTATCAGATCAGCAATTAGAATGTTTTACTCCCCTTAAAGAAACTGAATTACTTTCATTAATCTCACCATCAAAAGCCTCAACTTGTGTACTAGATCCCTTACCGACACATCTATTCAAACAGATAATACCTGGAGTAATTGAACCGCTTCTAAAAATAATAAATTCTTCTCTTACGATTGGCTATGTACCCAAATCCTTTAAACTAGCAGTTATCAAACCCCTGATTAAAAAACCTGACCTTGATCCCTGTCAGCTGTCCAATTATCGGCCAATATCAAACCTCCCCTTTATCTCCAAGATCCTTGAAAAAGCTGTGGCACAGCAGTTACGCTCATATTTACATAGGAATAACATCCATGAAATGTATCAGTCAGGATTTAGACCTCATCATAGCACAGAGACAGCTCTGGTTAAAGTATGTAGTAAACGACCTACTGTTGGCGTCTGATCAGGGCTGTGTCTCACTGCTTGTGTTGCTTGACCTTAGTGCAGCATCTGATACCATTGATCATTCCATTCTTCTGGATAGACTAGAAAATGTTGTGGGAGTTAAGGGAATGGCCCTCTCCTGGCTCAGGTCTTATTTAACTGATCGCTATCAGTATGTTGATATAAATGGTGATATTTCTAGACGTACTGAGGTAAAGTTTGGTGTTCCACAAGGTTCTGTCTTGGGTCCACTGCTTTTTTCTCTAAATATGTTCCCTCTGGGCGATATTATTCGTAAACATTGTATTAGTTTCCACTGTTATGCTGATGACACACAGTTGTATGTCTCTGCAAAACCTGATGAGAGACACCAGCTTAATAGAATTGAGGAATGTGTTAAGGACATTAGACACTGGATGCTTATTAATTTCCTTCTGCTTAACTCTGACAAGACTGAAGTGCTTGTACTCGGACCACATGCAGCTAGAAGTAAGTTTTCTGATTACACAGTGACTCTGGATGGCCTTTCTGTTTCTTCACGTGCAGCAGTAAAAGACCTCGGAGTGATTATTGACCCCAGTCTTTCATTCGAAACTCACATTGATAACATTACCCGGATAGCTTTCTTTCATCTCAGAAATATTGCAAAGATAAAAAATTTAATGTCATTGCGTGACGCAGAAAAACTAATTCATGCTTTCATTACCTCCAGGTTGGATTACTGTAATGCCTTACTGTCTGGATGTTCCAATAAGTGCATAAACAAGCTCCAGTTAGTTCAAAATGCAGCAGCAAGAGTCCTTACTAGAACTAGAAAATATGACCCCATCACCCCTGTCTTATCCACACTGCATTGGCTCCCAATCACATTTCGTATTGATTATAAAATACTACTATTGACCTTTAAAGCACTAAATGGTCTCGCACCACAGTACCTGAGTGAACTTCTGCTCCTCTATGACCCACCACGCCTACTTAGATCAAAAGGTGCAGGCTATCTGCTGGTACCTCGTATAGTGAAGGCTACATCAGGGGGCAGAGCCTTTTCTTACAAAGCCCCACAGTTATGGAACAGCCTTCCAAGTAATGTTCGGGAATCAGACACAGTCTCAGCATTTAAGTCTAGGCTGAAAACATATCTGTTTAGTCAAGCCTTTTGTTAATGGTGTTTATGAGGTAAAGGAGTAGATCTGGAGGATCCTCAGACAGAGTGTTTTGGTAAACTGGGATGTATGGATGCTGTCAGTCCCCACTCGCTTGCTCACTCAAGTTTGTTGATGGTGTAGTGGCTGCTGCTTTATGTCCCGGGGCCCCTCATGCCTGTGTTACCTTCTGGTTCTCCCCTTTTAGTTATGTTGTCATAGTTAGTTGCCGGAGTCCCTGCTTGTACTCGGTGCAATATGTATACTGCTCCTACTTATTCAGGTGACATTGGGCATACCTAACAACCTGTGTTTTCTTTCCCTCCCCTCCCCCACCCCAAATCTGTCCCTCTGAGTTACATGGAGTCAACAGGAAATCTTTTGGTGGAGAGGGTGGAGACCTCGACTGGCTATCGTAGCCTGCAGGGAATCAGCCGTCAGACTTTCTGTCGCATGTCCCAGACCCGGTGAAATGTAACTGAATTGTCTTGGCCAGCCCTAAGGGTCCCATCTGCATCTCATCATTGCTGAGGAGTGTGCTCCCATCACCCAATCAAGCATCCAGCCAGAGCAGGTCATGATATATTTTTTACCATATTAACATGCCATTGTTGTGTGTTATGCCTGATGTAAAGACTCTCGTCTCTGCGAGCCTACCACACAGATTTAATACTTGTCATTTTTAGGGCATACCTAACAACGTGTTTACTTTCTCTCTCTCTTCCCCCCCAATCTGTCCCTCTGAGTTACATGTTGATCCTGGGATTGAGATGCTGGCCTCTTCTGCCCCTCGGACCTGCCTGATCCATCCTGGTGCCCTGTGTCTGGTCGGAGTTTTATCGCACCGCTCCTGTGAAGGATGGCCCCATGAGGACAGTTGAGGGTTATACCTGGAGGATGCTCTGGACTCTTACAGTAATGCTTTTATGGCTGAGGACTACAGTTGTCTTGCTAACTTTAGGACGGCAGTTATCATGAACAGTTTTGCACTCAAGTTTCCATCAATGAAGAGTTATAACATCAACGAAACTGTCCTCATGTTAAAACTGTTAATATTATAGCCAGGCTGTCTGTTGTTGCCCAAATGAGGATGGGTTCCCTTTTGAGTCTGGTTCCTCTCGAGGTTTCTTCCTCATGTCATCTGAGGGAGTTTTTCCTTGCCACCGTTGCCACAGGCTTGCTCATTGGGGATAGATTAGGGATAAATTAACTCGTGTTTTAAGTCGTTCAAATTCTGTAAAGCTGCTTTGCGACAATGTTTATTGTTAAAAGCACTATACAAATAAACTTGACTTGACTTGACACAGCACACGTCAAGTCGGTAAGCCAGTCGCAAACGTTTCCTCAGGACACGCCAAACCATCGTTGGAGGAATCTGGGTATCCAGGCTTGCTCTTCTTATGGACTTCTTGGGGCTTCGCCAGAGTTTTTCATGAACCTGCTCGACCATCTGTTCCAATGCTGGCAGTTGTCTAGATCCTTTTGCCCTGCACAGACAACCTTTCTCTTTGAACTTTTTGTGCCGTGTCCAAATCTGCATTGCAGTTGGTGCATTTTTAGAGAATTCTCTCATAAATGCACGCTGCAATCTTGTTCAACTGTGTTCGAGTGAACTTTAACACACAAAATGGCTTTTCTGTTCCAGTGAATGGCATTTCTATACCTAAAAAGATTAAAAAAAAAACATTAAACACAAAATGTTGACCTGTTTCCGCACATGCTGTTAAAATTTGAGGTCAATTGAATGAGAATTGGCAAAGTTATTAGAGTGTGAGAAATATCAAATATTTTCAAACACCCTGTATGTGACCATCACACCTGACTGTCCCTGTTGAATGTCTCATTCCAGATTTATTCCCCTTTCCTGTTATAATGAGGTCCACTCTTCTGGGAAGGCTCTCCGTTAGATTTTGGGGTGTGGCTTTAGGGGTGTGTGTTCGTTCAGCTACAGGAGCAGTGTTACACTTCACATGATAAGGGATTAATTTTATTTGTTTTACTTTTATGAAACTGTTTATGTACAAATAGTGTTACTGAAACTGTGCTGGTCTTAATGACCATATATATCTGTTAGAAAATGACTCCTTCAAGACAACACCTTACTGGATAGAACGAACCCCACCACAGACCAGATTTGCACCCTGCTTGACCTCTGCCTGACTACTATTTATTTCCAGTTTAATGAAAGTTTCTACAGACAGAAGCATGGATGTGCCATGGGCTCACTGGTGTCCCCTATTGTGGCCAATCTTTACATGGAGGAAGTGGAACATAAAGCTTTGATCACTTTTTCAGGAGTTGCTCCCAGCCACTGGTTCAGATATGTGGATGACACCTGGGTTAAAATCAAAACCCATGAAGTGGAAGCCTTCTCTAAACACATCAATGCAGTGGATATCAACATCAATTTCACTCGAGAGGACGTAAGTGAGAATAATCTAGCCTTCTTGGATTGTGATGTACAGTAGCAGCAATTGAATTTTTCCCGTTCCAACCGCACGCCATGCGACTGCCATGCGACTGCCATGCGACTGCCGTGCAGTTCCCAGCTGAACACCAGTCGGCTGCCATGAATGGCTCAGACCCCCCTTCCTGCCCTATTTTAATTCTAAACATGCCCATTCATTCGATTCCACGGTGTCACCATTAGATGGCGCTTCTCTCATTAAAAAAATCTTGAAATGATGTGTGAAGCTTTTGTACTGCGCTTCCCGATTTCAGTGAGAAAGTAGCTGTAGAATAGATACATAAATGTGAGGTAAATTTTACCCAATTTAAGTATTTCATAGCTTTTTATTTCAGTTATTTTATACTCAATATATGGAATTAAATCTACCCCAAACAAGTCAATGCAAATTGTTACCTCAGATTTATTGGGTAAATTCTATACGGTAGGTTACTTTTTCAGTGCAGGAGCAGATGAAACTGTGGGTCTTGGTAGTCTGGTGGTTACTGCACATGTCCTGTACCGGTAACTCCTGAAACATGTTTTGATTCTTGCCTTGGGTTTACTCACTCAAAAATAAATATTTAAAAAAAATGACTCTTGCAATGAAGCACTGTGCACTTTTTAGTGTTACATGTAGGTCCGTGTATCATCCGATCATTCAAGTATTCCATTTAATCTGAAAAACAAAAAAAACACTCAATATTTCGTTTTCCTGTTTTTCTGTATGACCAAAAAATGAGGGATTGGTGTTTGTTTTCCTTTTTCCAACTCAAAACAGAACAAATAATAAACAGGGAAACCAAAACGAAATAATAACTCTAATTTACGATTATTGATTTTCTCTATATTCCCCACGCTACATTAGCCTTCCCATGATCCTCAGCGACAGTCCATCATCATCTCTGCGTCTATGAAACAGAAAAATTGCATGTGCATGTATATATCAAGTAATTTATTCATACATCCTATTCATTTAATATATTAAGCTGTTAATGTTAAGCTGATGATCTCTTAATTATTATTATCTCAATATAATAGTAATCTGTACTCGAGTTGAGGGGGGATGGGGGGGATGCCATCCCCCCGGAATAAAAAATGGTCAAAATCATCCCCCCTCTAAAACGGGCATCCCCCTCCCTTCCCTTGAGCAATTTTATCAATAAATGTGGACATTACTTCTATTTAACATTGGAATTAGAAATGCCATTCCATGTAGCTTTGCTGAAACTGAGCATACAGTAAGCTCCCGCGAGAGAGGGCGCGCGCAAGCGAAGCGTTTGAGGAGGTGACATTCAGTTGGGGTTCCGTTATTTTTGATTTCATTCGGCGTCAGTGACAGCAGCGGATTGCAGCATCATGGCCAAGCGGAGTGGACAGCAAGACCTAAGCAGGTTCGGCTTTAAGATCGCAAGAAAAAAGCATTTCAGGAGGTAAGTCAAGAGTTACGAATATCAGTCCCACTTTCTGTGAGCCCACTATCATGCTGTAAAGTTCCCGATATGGAGCCTAATTTGTGGGCGGCGGATAACAACACAGCTATCATAATGAATGTTAGTTTGGAGTCTATCCAGCTATCGATAGCTTACTCAGGTTCATGTTAGCTTTGATTTCTTGTATAAGGCCATTAATTTAATCAGCCTGGACGTTCGTTTGTTATTCTTCAGGCAAGTAAGAGTGTTATTCAAGGCAGGAAGGCTAAAATAAATGACACTAGCAGTTTTGAAGGCTTCATTGCCTCATTAGAGAGCCGGTAACAACATGTAAGGCAGAGCAGGATTGGTGTAGGACTCGACAGTGTCTGCTAAAATGCAGCTTTCTTTTGCTTCGTCATAGGCTCTTCTTCTGTCTCCTCAATGGGCCTTTTCCCCTTTCCAAAGAAACTTTCCAAAGATGCCTGCTTTTAACTCATTTTGCTAGCTTGTATCCAGTATGTATCAAAGTGCTGGTATGTATCGAAGCAAAGTATCAAAGTATCCAAGGCAGCTCCTTGGTAACCGTCAACATTAAGGTGTCACGTGACCTAGATAACAGCGGGAATCAACGTTACAGAAAGAATCCGGTCATTTTTCAAAGCTCAAATCCTCATTCAGATAATAAATAAATCAGAAATAACATTATAATTATATTTAATTAAATTATCTTATCCACTGCTCTTTATTCCAGATGACAGTCAGCAGCAACTGCAGCACAGTGCGACAGGAGCTGGAGGACCCGGAGTGGGAGACAATACAGGAGCAAGCAGGAGAACCAACAGCTGAAGAGCTGAAGATTTACAATTTACTGTTGCTTGTTTTAGCTTATTGGTTCCCTACCTACCTCTGTATTTAATTCAATGTTCCCAATGTTCAGCTTTGAATAAAAATTCTATTGACTTGATATGAAAAGATTCAGTTGTTCATTTACATTGCCTGCTGAGGTTTTAATAAATTATTTACCAAACGATTTAAAAGGAGCCTACCATGACTAGTGCAATTTGAAGTGCAACTTCATAGTCATGGTAGGCTCCTTTTAAATCGTTTGGTAAATAATTTATTAAAACCTCAGCAGGCAACTGAATCGGTAACTTTACAGCATGATAGTGGGCTCACAGAAAGTGGGACTGATATTCGTAACTCTTGACTTACCTCCTGAAATGTTTTTTTTTTCCTTGCGATCTTAAATCTGAACTTGCTTAGGTCTTGCTGTCCACTCCGCTTGGCCATGATGCTGCAATCCGCTGCTGTCACTGACCCCGAATGAAATAAAAAATAACGGAACTCCAACTGAATGTCACCTCCTCAAACGCTTCGCTTGCGCGTGCCCTCTCTCGCGGTAGCTTAAGGCCCGGTCACACAGCACTCCGCGTCTATATCACGTTCAAAAAGATACAAAAATCTGACGGACGTGGTCGTAAGTGGTAATTTTTGGTCAATTTTGGCTTTGCCGTGCTTTGTACGGGGTATGGCCGTCGGCGGCTGTTTCACTGCTGCAGCACTGCCTAAGCACAGCTAACCAAGTCCAGCCAGGTGTAAGGCTAAAAATAGGTTCGCACGTGTTCGAACGCAGGGAAAAAAGCGACAAGTTACCACGGATAACCGTGGCCTCATCGCGTCTGTAGCACTGCCGATCGCGTGTTGAGCGCGGACGTAAAACGGGCACTCCACTGCCATAGCACTGCCAAATCACGGGTAACCGCGGCTCAGCGTCGTTGGAAGAGCGGCTTGCTGCGCATATAAAAGCGGTCGCGCACGGCTGGTCTTCACAGTTGCCGATCCAGATCTCTACAGTCCACAACCGTCACGCAAGTTTGTTCGGTGATTTCTGTTTTATCATGGCCAAGAAGAAGGGTCCCCCTGCCAAGAAGAGGCCGACGAAGGGTGAATATTTGCAGATTGAAAATATGAATTTCAATGTATAAATGAAAATTAGAAGCATGTCAATAAATAGATTTATTTTTCATGTACAGGTGCTACCCCTCCTGCCGCCCCTCCTGCCACCACCACTGCTACCACTACCTCTGCTGCCACCCCTCCTGCCACCACCACTGCTACCACTACCTCTGCTGCCGCCCCTCCTGCCACCACCACTGCTACCACTACCTCTGCTGCCGCCCCTCCTGCCACCACCACTGCTACCACTACCTCTGCTGCCGCCCCTCCTGTCACCACCACTGCTACCACTACCTCTGCTGCCACCCCTCCTGCCACCACCACTGCTACCACCCCTGCTGCTGCCCCTGAGGCACCCATGGAGCTTGGAGAAGTGAGCCACCCAGCCCTTGAGGAGGGAGAAACACTTCCTGTGGAAGAAGTGAGGCCTCCTACTCCTCCCCCCCAAGCTGGTCAGGACGAGGAGGAAGAACCAGTGCTCGTAGGCAAGGGCCGTGGACGTGGACAGAGCAAGGGCAAGGGGAAGACTGCCCCCAAGAAGGACTGGAGCCTTGATGCTGCTGTAGAGGAGGACGTTCTCGAGTGGCTGAAGGGCAACCCCTACCTCTGGATGCGCAGCAAGAAGGGCTACAAGCAGAAGAAGGCTGCCTGGGAGATGAAGGCCCAAGAACTGGGGATCGATGTGGAGCACCTAGAGCAGTGGTGGAAAGGAATAAAGGACTGGTATGTGAAGCTCTCAAAGAAGACCAGTGGTCAGGCGACCAAGATGCTCACAGAGAGGGAGACCTGGGTCCTGCAGCACTGTGGCTTCTACAAAGGTCAGTACATTTAATTACATTGATTTCAAATGTGTTTTGAATTTCATTGCATTTGTCAATTTCATTTCACATTTAAATGTATGAAATGCTTTTAAAAGCAAAATGTCAATGCCGTGTAACTAAATAAATGTTTTAAACCTTTCAGTTTCCATCCCCAGTGACACTGGAGATCCCCTCGTCACTCTGGCCTGGGTCCCCTCTGCCTCTGCCACTGCCATGTCCACGGTCTCATGCCCTCCCCCTTCAGTGGACTCTGACGGCGACAGCCAGGCTCACGTCCTCGAGGACATGGAGTCTGCAGCTGTTGACCAGGCCTCTACATCTCAGCCCACGTCCACGTCCAGTCGCAGCCGCAAGCGTGACAAGAGGAGAAGGGAGGAAGAGTGCCAGGAGGAGGAAGACACCTGGATGCGAGAACTCCGTGCCACCATGCAGGCCAACCAAGCCCTCCTGGAGAAGCTTGTGGAGGAGAGGCCCAATTCTGACCGTGAGCCCTTCGTACGGTTTGTTGCTGACACCCTGCGTACAGCTCCCCAGGAGCAGTACGACGAGATGAAGGAGCTGATCTTTGATATAGTGCGCCAGGGCCGGCGCCGCCAGCCTGGTGACAGTGAACAGCCATCCACGTCATGGGCCAGACCAGCTCAGTCCGTGTCAGCACCCCCAGCCTGGACAGCTTCCCAGCCTTCCCCCCAGCCCTTCAGTCAGCAGTTCAGCCAGCCCTACAGCCAGCCCTACAGCCAGCCCTACAGCGGCAAGCAGTACTTCCAGCAGCACAACCCCCAGTACCAGCAGAACTGGCAGTATGGCAGCAGCTTCATGCAGCAGACCTCGTTCCCCCCCATGCGGCAGACTGCTACTACACCCTCTCCTACACCTATGCAGTTATGTGCTCAGCAGCCCACCTACCCCCAGCAGCAGCAGCAACAGCAGGAGCAGACTCCACCAAGCCGTGCCCAGCCCAGAGAGTCAGCTGAGTCATGGAGCATCCAGTTGGCCCAGAACACGATCCAGAGTAATGAATGGAACGCTAACCTCAGCTTCGACAGCACCATGCTCACACCTGCAGGCAGATCCAGACTTGACTCTCAGACATCCATGAACACTCCCAATGTGTCAGCCACCTCTCCTGGACTACAGACCGGGCCTCAGGAACAGCCTACAGGACAGCCGACTCAGGAACAGTAGAGTCAGGACTCCATTGTTAGTTTTGTTTAGTGTATGCTCTTGTTTGTTATTAGGTTGAGAAGATTGGCTATGTATGCCTTGCTGTAAACTTGTGACTTATGTTATTTGCTGAATATATGCCAATGACATTGGTATAAATTATGAAATGTGTTGGTGTTTTCTCTGGTTAATAAATATAAACCAAAAATAAATGAACATCCATCAAAAAACATAATTAAAGTAAATAAAATGCGAACTTAAAAAATAATGAAAAAAAGAAAAAAGCAATAGCAAACACAAAAATAAATGACAAAGTACATATGAAATTAAAACAAAAATTGGATTAAGACAGTTATCTTCTAACATTTAATAGAAGATAATTGTCTTAATCCAATTTATATTTTCCTTTCATTTCGTACGTACTTTAAATTTTTGTTTGCTATCTTTAATTTTTCATTTTAATTTAATATATGACAAGTTTATTTATTCTAATTCACAATAAATTACTTCTATAGTCTATAGTTTTTAGTTTTAATCTAGTAAAGTCAAAACTGCCAAACACATTTTACATTTCAATTTATTACATTAATACAATATGTAATGTCACCAGTACATATATCAAACATCATTATCACATCAATATTTACATATCAGCGCTCCAGCTTCCCTAACTAACATGATCAGTAAACATAGCTAATGGGGGAGGAGCATATCATCCTGCCACGGCACCCTTCCAGCGGGGGAGTTGCACCACTGCATGATGAGGTTCCTCTGGGCCTTGGCTACCCTGGCATCTCTATTGGGTCCTGTTACTCTATCAGGCCTCGTGTCTTCAAGGTTCCTACCTTCACGCCAAGCACCAAGCACCAGGGCTCCATCTGGACGTTCCCAGTCCACCAGCCTGTTCTGCATCACCGGGTAACGTGTTCTCATCAGGTTGTGAAGGAGTACGCACGCCTTGACCAGCAGCCTGACAGTGTCAGCTTCATGCATCATGGTAGTCAGGAGAATTTGAAATCGGTTGGCAAGGATCCCGAACGAATTTTCAACTACCCGTCTGGCCCGCGACAGTCGATAGTTAAATTTCCTCTGCTCCTTGGTCATGTCCCTGTTAGCGTAGGGCTTCATCATGTAGGTCCGGAGTCCAAAGGCATCATCACCTACCAGGAAGTAGGGTACATCTTGTGTGTCCCCTGGCAAAGGATCCGGCTGAGGGAAGCCGGCGATGTCATTGTTCTGCAGACCCTCCTTGAACTCACTTTCATTGTAGATGTGGGCATCAGAGGAGGACCCCTTGCCGCTTACGTCTATCCACAGGAATTTGTAGTCAGAAGACACGACTGCTAGGAGGATAACACTGAAGAAGCCTTTATAGTTGAAGTAGTCAGACCCAGTATTGGCAGGAGCTTTACACGCAATATGTTTCCCATCTATAGCCCCAATGACATGTGGAAAATTCCATCTGTGGTACCAATCATCAGCTACCTGGCGCCACTGGGCTTCAGAGTCTGGCAGGGAGAGCATCTCATGAGCATACTCGTGGATGATGACCTCACAGACTTCACGCACCAATAGACTTATGGTGTTGTGGGGGACCCTCCAGGCATATTCCATCTCACGGTACTTGGAGCCAGAAGCAAGGTGCCTCAGGGTGATAGCAATCTTCAGGCCTGGTTCAAGGGGTGCTCTCCAGTTGGTGGTCTCCTTGGTAAGGGCTGGTGTCAGTCTCTGCACAATTTCATCGTACATCGCAGGAGGCATCCTCATAAAGTTCTGAAAGGCTCTTGGATCTTCGTTACGCAGCTCGACCATGAGACGGTCGTAAAGCCCAAGCTGAGGTCTCCTCGCAATCCAGTCACGCACCCAGATGTTCCGTACCACCCTCCTCCTCCTCCTCCTTCTTCTTCTTCTCTCAGCAAGGATATGTTGAGCCTGTATCAGTTGGTTCTGTTGGTGTTGGAGCATTAAGATGAGGACATCACAGCGTTGAGGGTTCATGTTCACCCCTTGACATCTAGACTGCAAGTGCCGAGGTCTCAGAAAATTACGGTATTTATACATGCCGCAAATCAGAAGTGATGCAGAAGTGATTAGACAGTGATCAATCGAATTTAGAACTTGTTTGAGACGTCGTTTAACGGGCTTAGACAGTGCTATGTACGCGGAAAAATCCATTTCTCAGTGATAAGCCGCTAAACACACGCTATATCCCGTGATACCAACGCGTAACACCCGTCCGATGACCGTGCTCTGCCCGTGATAGACCGCCAAACTTTCGCGTCTTACCACGTCTCCCCAAGTTTTAATAACGGCCGGGACACTGATTATCACGTGTTTTTCACCTGTGTTGCACGTCTTTACCACGTGTGCCGGCCGTGGTTGTCCGCGGTCTAAAGTTTTGAGCAGTCCAAAACTTTTTGCCGCGTCCGACGCCGTTCCGATTTTCCCCTGCGTCCTGTCACGTCTGTATATCGACTGTAACACGTCTTAACTTCGACATCAACACGAACAACATCGTCTGCTTCACGGGAGAGCACTTTTGGACGGGTTTTGGCCGTGATAAAGCCGTAAAGCGCTGTGTGACCGGGCCTTTACTGTATGCTCAGTTTCAGCAAAGCTACGTGGAATGGCATTTCTAATTCCAATGTTAAATAGAAGTAATGTCCACATTTATTGATAAAATTGCTCAAGGGAAGGGAGGGGGGGATGCCCGTTTTAGAGGGGGGATGATTTTGACCATTTTTTATTCCAGGGGGGATGGCATCCCCCCCCCATCCCCCCTCAACTCGAGTACAGATTACTATTATATTGAGATAATAATAATTAAGAGATCATCAGCTTAGCATTAACAGCTTAATATATTAAATGAATAGGATGTATGAATAAATTACTTGATATATACATGCACATGCAAGTTTTCTGTTTCATAGACGCAGAGATGATGATGGACTGTCGCTGAGGATCATGGGAAGGCTAATGTAGCGTGGGGAATAGAGAAAATCAATAATCGTAAATTAGAGTTATTATTTCGTTTTGGTTTCCCTGTTTATTATTTGTTCTGTTTTGAGTTGGAAAAAGGAAAACAAACACCAATCCCTCATTTTTTGGTCATACAGAAAAACAGGAAAACGAAATATTGAGTGTTTTTTTTGTTTTTCGTTTTCCAGATTGAATGGAATACTTGAATGATTGGATGATACACGGACCCGTGTATCATTCGTTCTTTCTTTTTTTCAGTAATACGCAATGACTCGGCCAGGCCCTTTCTTTAGACAGTAGAGAGGTTCATGCCATTTGTCTATTTTTATTAACCGGTACAGTGTAATCACAAAACAGTATCATATTTGAACCGACAAGAGACAGTTACCGTATCATTTCCCACTATGCCCTCCTTTGTTCCTAATAACCAGATTTATCACGTTTAATTATTAACAATTATAATAATAATAAATCAATATAAAACCCCGACATCTACAGAAGATTTTCAACAAATAGGGGGCAGGGAAGCTCGCACACAGCAGCGAGTGATGTGTGATGAGATGATTTTGAGAAGCAAAAAAAAACCCCAAAACGCTCAACACCAGCAAATGTGGATTAAAGCAGAAAATTGCGTTAGGTAAAATCATTTTAGAAATTTTGGAAATCATTACATTCTTGTTTTTTCAATAAAAATAATATTTTTTAACTTTATAATGCTTAGGCTACGTTTACACTAGACCGTATCTGTCTCGTTTTCTTCGCGGATGCACTGTCCGTTTACATTAACCCCCCTGAAAAAGCGGGGAAACGGGAATCCGCCAGCGTCCACGTATTCAATCTAGATCGTATCAGCTCCGGTGCTGTGTAAACATTGAGAATACGCGAATACGCTGTGCTGAGCTCTAGCTGGCGTCTCATTGGACAACGTCACTGTGACATCCACCTTCCTGATTCGCTGGCGTTGGTCATGTGACGCGACTGCTGAAAAACGGCGCAGACTTCCGCCTTGTATCACCTTTCATTAAAGAGTATAAAAGTATGAAAATACTGCAAATACTGATGCAAATACTGCCCATTGTGTAGTTATGATTGTCTTTAGGCTTGCCATCCTTCCACTTGCAAGTAGTAAGTGATCTGCGCTGGGATCTCACACACAGCGGCTCAGTCCTGAATCGTGGCTTGTTCACTTCACTCGCGCGCTGTGTGAGCTGCGCAGGGCCGGAGTGCGCACCCTCCAGAGGGCACTCGCTGTTCAGGGCGGAGTGATTTGGAGCGCAGGATGCCTGCGGAGCCGAGCGTATCCGCGTATTGGTGTTGCTGTGTGCACGGCTAACGGTTTTAGTGTAAACGCGAATCATTTTAAGAACATTAATCTGATGATCCGCTGATTCGACGTAATGTAAACGTAGCCTTAGTTACGTGCCGGGGCTCTGTCAGTCATTGATAGCCCAACTAATCACAGCGCTGTGGTTCTTTTCCTGATCCTTGGCATTGTGTTTTTTCTTTCTTTGTTGATAATGTGTTACCGTATGTGAAAAGGCCCACTTCTGCTGCATGCCCCCTCCTCTCTGCAAAAATTGTGTATTCCTCTCAAGGTGCTAACTGTCTCCATTGTATTGTGAACAGCCACTCCACCCCCACTGAGGTTGCTATTCATGAATGGTAATTTGGTTTTAGGTTACACCCTAATTTCAGTGACAATTTACTCTGCCAAGCTTACAATGTCAGAGGACAGAGGACTGAGTGCCCCAAAAAACACAATTTCAGCTTGGAAAAACTACAGACGGTATAACTTCAGGAAGAAAATAAACATTTATTTCACACTAAGAAAAGCAGACTCACTACACATGGAGGCTATACAAAGCACAGAAATGTAGCATAGAGTTGTCCCATCTAGTAGTTTCCACATTCCCATGGTGAGTCTTTCCTATGGTACATTTGCCACAGGTGTATTTGTGGCAGCGTACACAAAGTTTAGTGCTTCTGTTATTATTGCAGGGTGCACTGTCCTTCCCAAGCTCCATCCTCAATGCTCCACAAGTGCCTGGTCAGCACCCCCATGTTATATTTGGATTATTATTCCATTATTATTTGAGGCTAGGTTTTGGGCTAGGGGTTGGGTTAGGGGTGAGCTCAGGTTGGGGTTAGAGCCAGGATTTGGGGTTAGGGTTAGAACTGATCCTTGGTTGCCTTGGTTGTGACAAATGCCGCTTTTCCACTACCAACGCGGCTGAGTCGGGCTGAGCCGTGCCGTGCTGAGTCGAGCTGAGCGGGGCTGTTGGAGTTGCATTTCGACTACAACCGCGCTGAACCGTGCTGGCTGGAAGTGGGTGGACACATTGGGTGGAGTTAGCGAAAGTGGGTGGACGTCAGGTGATGTCGTTAAGCAGCGCAAACAGTGACATCAGTGAGCTTTGAAGCGGTAGTCTCACAACCCGGAGAGTAAACAATAAACATGGAGGACATGGAGTCGTTAGTGTTGCTGGTCTTGGTGCTGTGGCTTGTTGTCACCGACAACGCCAACAGATACTGGCAAGAGCGTATAGATGAGGCGAGGCGCATAAGGCTTCAGAAATTCTCGTAATTCATAATTCTCCTTCTTCCGGGTTTACGGTGTTTACAGATCCCAGCGTGCTCGCGGGGCGTGTGTGGGCATGTGAGGACACTCCTCCTCACCAATCAGCGCGCAGGGGAGTGTCTGCTCACGCCCCCAGCCTCACTCGGCTCGCTTTGGCTCGCTTCAGCCCCACTCCAAAACCGTGCGAGTTTTAGGGGTTAAGCAGGGCCGAAGCGAGCTGAGTCGTGCTGGTTTTTGGTAGTCGAAACGCGAGCCGTGTCGGGCTGAAGTGAGCTGAAGCGAGCTGAAGTGAGCTGAAAAAGGGTAGTGGAAAAGGGCCAAAAGTCTGGTTAGGGTTAGAAACAAAGAGGCTATTTCTCAGGTAACACAATAATTAGGCTTCTTTACACAACAATGGGAGGCAGGTAATGGTACGTTAGACTTATTCACAAATTTGGGGGGGGATTTCATTGCAGACTAAAGTCTGCACTTTGGGCCTTCTAGTGTTAAAAATATGCTGTTAACTCAAAACACTTCTTATTCATTGCAAAACGTTTATTTCAGCGCTGTATACAGGTATTGTATGGAGCCCCTAAAGGGACATGGAATAAAAAAAAATCACAGTAAAAAAAAGCCTATGTACTTTTGCGAGATCTCGCAAAACTTTTTGCGAGATCTCGCAAAAGTTAAGCTGACGTACTTCCGGGTCAGCCTGATTTATTTCCGCTGGCTGGTCAGATTGTAAACAATAATGGAGAGCGTTCACCCGTGGGAGACCTGCATGGAGTTTTATTTTGAGATTGGCCTCAAATATAAAGACATAAAATCAGTACTTGCCAATAAACACGGCTTTCATATTAGTGAGAGACATCTGAAGCAACTCCTTAACGAACGAGGACACTAAAGGGACATGGAATTAAAAAAAAATAAGTAAAAAAACCCCAAAACTATGTGCTTTTGCGAGATCTCGGAAAACTTTTTGCGAGATCTCGCAAAATCTTAACGGCTTATGGACTGGTGGTGGTAGCCCGGTCATTTGGGAATCAACAGGATGTCAGGAAGACCAACGAGTTATGGAGGAGGATTTGGAGCAGTTTCTGCGGTCAAGAGGGATCCCTCAAGCAGACATCATCCGCATGACAAGAGACAAGGTGGGCAAAGAATTAATTCAGTCACAAATAACGCTAGAAACTAACTTGGAGGAAAACGGAGTTAGCAATAATAGTTTGCTGTAATGTTAGTGCTCCACATGAATTATGCCATTAGCTAATACAGTATATTATCTTATCATTTTGCCGTATATTAAGTTGTTCTTCTCACGCCACAAAAGTGGACATATCTGTGACATAATGCTAGGGCAGGAAACACACGAGAAGCTACACAGAGGCTACAGTCGTTGAATACGAAGCACGAAACCATACTTTTGAAAGGCTCAAATATCCCGTGCCGAGGATTGCAGTGGCTGCAAATACTAAGAAAGTATTGTGCGTAGTGTGACAGTGTGACGGCTCAAATGGCGTTAAGAGGTAGGCTTGAGTTGAACATCGCACTAAAACGTAAGCAGTGAGCAGAAAACACATTTAGACGTCCGTTTGTTACTGGTTTATTAACACTGATTATAAAACACATAATAAATCTCTGATTTATTATGTGACTGAGGTTTGTTACTGGTTTATTAACACCATAACTTTGGTGAGTCCTAAACAAATGTAAAAAAAAAAAACCTACAAAATATCAGGGAGGCAGTTAAATCAGTCAACAGATCACTGAATTGTTTTTTACTGAAGTATTCATATGAATAGAACAGTTCCGCTGTCACTGTTCATTTACTATTGAGCTGAACCTATTTAATTTAAAAGACAAATATTATATCTGTTATAGACTAATTTTATATCTGTTCTACAGAAGAAATTAATATAATTTTGTGTAAAGTAAACCAGTTCTCTGCCCTTTCCCATTGCCTTTACACTTCTAATTTATGTTCAAGTAAGCATTTCAAGTATTTAACCTAATATTTTCTGTTTGCAGGTGGACAAAGCAGTCATTTCTATTATGACTGATGAGCAAATGGCCAAATACATCAGTTCATATGGTGACCGAGTATCTGTCCTTTCCTTCTGCAAGCAAACAATGTCCAGCCCTGATAAAGAGACTCTTATACAAAGAATAAGAGATAAAATAGAAACTCGGAAAATGAGCTCAAGGAGAAAAGGTTTGCAAAACCCAGGAGAGGGTATGTCAAGACAGAGAAACCTCTCAGCAGAAAAGTCTTCTAGGAAGATTGAAATTGGATGGCTTCACTTTGATAAAAATGAATATCATCAAGTGAGAACCAACAATGGTGGAGGAACAAGACATGTATCTGTAGAAAAAACATCAACTGTTGCTCAGATTTTGGAGCTAGGAAAGGAGCTGTTTTTCCCAAATGGGCCCTCAACCAAAGGGCATACTGATGACTTTACCTTTGAGGTCTGTGATGTTAAAAGAAAGCAGATTCCTTTAGATGACACAGTTGGCAGACTGTACGAACAAACAAAACTGAAGCTGCTTAGATTTTACATTTGCACTAAAGAGGAAGGACCTTCACCAGATCAGTCTTCAACTGAAGAGGATTACTGTGAAGCTTCATCTGTCAGCATCCCTGAGGGAGCAGGTTCACAGTTGACCAAGGATGGATCTCACCTTGATGTACATGACTCCATTACAGATCCACTGGATCATGGACACTCATCTGACAGTGACATAAGCCAACAGGTCTGTGGCAGTAGGAATAACATTTGTTATAATGTAACAACAGCAAGTTATGACAAATTGAAAGAGATTTTGCTTGAAGATTAAACTTCGGGTAGTACCTTCATTCAAAGATAATGCTTATGTATTTCATAAAACACAGAATGAGATGCCAACAATGGGAAACACTTATTTTCTTACCAGTAAGAAATAGGGTTTAATAGTTTTAATAGGTTTTAGCTTCTTTGAGCCATATGCATTTTTTGCACACCATTTGATCTTAAATGTTTCTCTATTCCATGATTTTTAATTACTGCTGACAATAACTGTGAAAATGTGTCTTTTATTTATTGCAGAATCTCCATTTCCAGTTGCAACAAAGACCCAAACGAAAAGCAATGTCTGAGACTGTGACAGCACAAGGCCCAAGAACATCACAACCCTTTCGTTCAACCCCAAAAGACATTGAAACCATTCACACTGGACAGTGGCAGGACACCAATGCAAATAATCATGATTTGGAAGTGCACTGGAATAATCTCCAACCTTCTAATGATTTCAATGACTCCACTGATATTGTTGACCTCACTGGAGCAGCTCCTAATGTCTCCCTACAAACAGAGCCTGAGCACATCCGTCAAGTTAATTTTGATGAGGAACCGGTAGCAGATGATGCAGATACAGTCCTATGGGATCCAGAAGATAACAGCAGAGCAGATGGAGATGAGACAGTTGTAATCACATTGCACTACATCAACAGTGAGGATATCACACAGGTAATAATTCTGTGATGAGATTAGGAACATTTTGCGGTATAGAAATAGACTTATTTTATCACATTATTGTACTGGCAGACTAATGAATAGATCATGCTACTACTAATATATATCATTTAACACTCTTAAGGCAGGCATATTTGCTCAGATTGATTCTCCATTTTTATATCAAATTTCTATATCAAAAAATTTTCCTGAACTTGTCTTTCTAATGTATAGTACTATGTCATGCACAGCGTGTCTTAAAAACTGAAAAGTCATCAAAGTCCCTTTGAATTGATTCCTGGGATTGGGCAGCAGCTCAAATAAGCATTTTGTGACTTAATGATGTTTTTCTGTTTTGGGAATTTTAGAGGTTTGCTTTTTTCCCCCCATTTCTGAAAATCTGTGGATTTTTTATGACTATCCTCTGACGTAGACAGCTAATTTGGAAAGACTTTTATAAATTCCAGTCTGCAATCACATCACAGACTTTAGGGTCAACGTGTCTCCTGTCATTTATACATTGTATTTTATTCATTCTTCAGAGTACTGAGATGAATGGACTCCCATTGCCTTCATCTAATGACCTGCCTACACTAGCTCTGGAGTCCATAGATGGGGAGGCAGTGCAAACTGCACAGGTAAGATGCTGATACTGATCTGATACTCTAGGAATCAGCTTTTAAAAACATTTCTGTAATGTCTGTGAGGCTCTGGAGTAGCTCTGATGGGTCAGTAACTGTGATGGTCATATTGATACTACTACTACTAAAAGTTAGAATATTTTCACCCTTGCTTCATTGATTAAACACTAGTTTTGTGGATGTTTTGTTCTTCTCACAGCACAGTGGACCGACTCTTTTACCACAAGATCCAAGCAGCCAGCCTTCGCTATCAACCTCACCTGACAACCCAGGGAATCCGGAGAACACGCGGCGTATGTCAATTCGTAGGATTAAAGTTGTTGAAGATCTTTTGTCTGTATTTATGGACAGTAGCATAATGTATTTGACTCTTAAGATGTACTTTGTAAATGAAAACGCTATTGATGATGCTGGAGTGTCAAGGGAGGTTTACACTGCATTCTGGGAACAATTTCTTGAACAGTGTGAAGGGGAAACGGAGCGAGTGCCGAGGCTGAGGCCAGACTTCTGTGAGGCTGAATGGCAAGCGGTTGGGCGGATCTGGGTGAAAGGGTTATTAGACCACGGTGTCATGCCCGTGAAGCTCTCAAAGGCTTTCATTTTAGCCTGTATTCATGGCATTGACTCAGTTGATGTAGACGTCCTGATGATGTCATTTTTCAATTTCCTTCCTCCTGTTGAGAGATCAGCTGTTGAGAAGGCTCTCCAGGGGACAATGGAGGAAAGTGATGAAGAGGATTTGCTTGACCTCTTTACGAGGATGGGTTCCCATTTCCTACCTCCAAAGAACAGAATGCAAACTGCCATAGAAACAATGGCTCACAAGGCTATTCTACAAGAGCCAAAATACATAATCGATTGCTTCTCCACACCCATGGAGTTTTGCAGCATAAACTGTCAGACAAAGGAAGTGTATTGTCTCTGTATGAGGCAAAGAAGGCCACAGGCAAAAGTGTCGCAGCTTTTGGAAACAACAAACATGGTGCTGTCACAGAGAGAGCAGGCAACCTTTAACCATCTCCAACGTTACATAAAAAATGCTGACCAAACTAAAGCTGAAAAAATCCTGCGTTTCTGCACTGGTTCATCTGTCATGTGTGTTGACAAAATCATGGTATGCTTTAATGCTGAAACTGGACTCAACAGAAGGCCTGTTGCTCATACCTGTGGTGCCACCCTTGAAGTACCCTGCACGTACAGCTCTTACCCTGAATTTCGTACAGAATTTGACAACATCCTGTCCAGTAACTACTTTCAAATGGACATCCTCTGAACCTGAGAGGGCAGTCCTGATCGACACCCAGTCCTGCGACACTCTTTTGCCTGAGAGGGCACTCCTGATCAGGCCTCATAGGAACAGGCCTCTGTTATATGGCTGATCATGTTCTTGATCAAGTTCTTGTTTTCACATCTAAACATTTGATGCACTTTACTGTGTGTAGGGGAATGTGCAATTCTATTTTATTTGTCTTAATTTCTTTGTCTTAATTTAATTTTAAAATGTGCATCTTAATTGTATTAGTGTCATACCAGTTTGATTACTCTGGAAAATCTGCAGAAATGTTATTAAAAACATTGTTATTAAACATGTCGGTTGTCTGATTTCAGATTTCTAGGCCAGTTTCAGATGAATTAGTAACCAAGACAGCAAGTTTACAAAGAAGTGTTTTTAAAAACAATAGTGCTTTTCATGACCAGCAGTTCAAAAGCCAAAGATGTTATCCTATCATAAAACGTTGAGAAAACAGAATATTCACCTTTAGAGATTAGACATTTTAATTGTAGAGTTAAAATTCATACAATACAATACTGACATTAGCTTCATTATATACATGGACTTTTAGTAGTACTTCAAAATTTGACACTGATTTGATTTGCTTTATCTCTAAAGCAACACCGGGTGAAGATCAATTGTGTACTGTGACCCATACGTCAAGCCAAACACGTTTCAAGAAAAAAGTTGAAATTATTTAAAATGACAATAGAACACAATGAAATTGTAGCATGGTGATAGCAAGGAAAAGCTCAACTCTGGCTTCTACAGGACACAACTCAGGACTTACAGTGACAGAGATGCATTGATGGCCTCTCTTAAGCGCATGTACAGGTTCACAGCCTGATATGGATCTGCTGGTAGATTCAGATGGCTCTCAGCCAAAAAGATATTGCACAGTTCATATACATCCAAATCACATGGATGTCTGGCGAAAGACGCACTGGCTTTTGCACAATTGAATATCTTCATTTTCAACTGGGGAAAGGAAGTCTCTTGTCCTGTAAAGTTCAGGCATGGCATACATGACATTAGGCCGACCACTGGGGACGTTTGTGTTCTTCGAGGGCCTGATGGTGTGTGCGTTCCACACCTGTGCAGTGTCATCCAACTCATCCTGTTAAAAATAATACACAAATGTAATTAGGAGGGATGCACATGCATGTCAACTTAAATCATGCCCACCACACACACACACACACACCTTCTCTCACTCTCCCCTTTCTATCTTTTCCTCTCCTTTCCCCCTTTCCCTGTGTCTCTCCACCTTTCATCCTCTCTGTCCCCCTTCTCGGTCTCATATACACAGGTACACATACATGAAAACATTACAATTGATAAACTCACCTGGATGAGTCCCATGCAACAGAACTGCAGGAGGCTTTTATCCAGAAACCCACCATCAAAGAAGCCGTTATCTCTGAGGTCGGCGAACAAGGATAACCAGAACTCCACGCACTGGCTGCGAAGAAAACCCCACCAATATTCAATCCTTTGATTGGCGGTGCTGGCTCCTTCCAAGTAACTGTCAATGCTCTCTGGGGGTGTGGGGACGAGGAAACGCTGGAAGTCTTTGACGTGGACATTTTCAGTACCAAGATCGCCTCTGACAATTCGAGGGCAGCCCCTTAAACGCTGCACTACTTTGATGTAATAACCTCCGATTAACTTTGGGTCATTACTTGTTGTGTAGGCATTAAGCCACACTATTTTCCTTGAAAAACCATCAATACATCCATGGACGCATATGCCATATGGTTTCAGTTTATCATAAGAGTCAATATGCCAAATGAAGTTTGGCCCTTTTGAAAAGTAGCTCCGTCGTCTGAGACGTCTTGTCTGCCTTGACACTCCTCTCAGATCAAGCTCCTTCAACACCAAGCGCACGTCTTCTTTCCTCACTCGTAGTCCATGTTCTCTGCATTTAGCAAACATCCAGCGGTAACCATGAAGCTGTCCAGATGATCGTAGTTGGTTGCTAATGAATTCAACCAGGACCGCCAACTCACAGAACGTTTTCCTCCGAAAGTGTCCTCGTTCGTTAAGGAGTTGCTTCAGATGTCTCTCACTAATATGAAAGCCGTGTTTATCGGCAAGTACTGATTTTATGTCTTTATATTTGAGGCCAATCTCAAAATAAAACTCCATGCAGGTCTCCCACGGGTGAACACTCTCCATTATTGTTTACAATCTGACCAGCTATCGGAAATAAATCAGGCTGACCCGGAAGTACATCAGCAACTTTTGCGAGATCTCGCAAAAGTACATAGTTTTGTTTTTTTTTTAACTTTGATTTTTTTTTTTATTCCATGTCCCTTTAGGGGCTCCGTAGTATTGAGCACACAATGTGACCACTTTTATGCGGTAGCCTAATAATAATAGAACAACCTGAAAATTGCAGGGTGACCCCAGACCTGCGCAAGTGATGCGCTACTGGCAAAAGAGACAGCGATGTATGAAAAAACCCACACCTTGGACCAAATACATATTATTTTCGGCACACTGCTCCACCAGTCTGTAATGGTATTTTTCATATGATTACATTACGGTGTAAATGTGGTCTTGAGAAAAAAAAAAAAAAAAGTTTGCAGACCTTTTGTTAAAATTGCTAAAAGTGATGTTGTAATATTAATATGTAATAAAAAAAATAATATCAGACATGGTGGCACAGTGGTTAGCGCTGTCGCCTCACAGCAAGAAGGTCCTGGGTTCGAGCCCCGTGGCCGGCGAGGGCCTTTCTGTGCGGAGTTTGCATGTTCTCCCCGTGTCCGCGTGGGTTTCCTCCGGGTGCTCCGGTTTCCCCCACAGTCCAAAGACATGCAGGTTAGGTTAACTGGTGACTCTAAATTGACCGTAGGTGTGAATGTGAGTGTGAATGGTTGTCTGTGTCTATGTGTCAGCCCTGTGATGACCTGGCGACTTGTCCAGGGTGAACCCCGCCTTTCACCCGTAGTCAGCTGGGATAGGATCCAGCTCGCCTGCGACCCTGTAGAACAGGATAAAGCGGCTACAGATAATGAGATGAGATATCAGACATTATGATCTTAGAAAACGCTTTAGTGACAAACAGTTACAGACAGTAATATGTCGTGATATTATAAAATATTATTTTTCATTAGACTATATATTAAATTATATATTAAATTTATCTTCTAAAATAACAGACTGTACTCATATCACAACCGGTTTATTTCACCATTGGAGATCAGATCACAGAAGACATGCGTTACATGACTCATTTTAAGGATTTAAGTAGGCTATTTAAAAGCAATACTAGCAGGACTTTGTGGCTCAGGTGTATAAGGCGCCACACCATAAATCAGGGGACCCGGGTTCGATTCCAGCTTGGAGTCATTTTCCGAGCCCTCCCTGTTTTTCTCCTGCTCATTTCTACACTGTTCTAAATGAGTTTGGATGTCTGTAAACCAATCAGGATGCTTTTTGTCGAGCATGCGCTACATGAACAGGCACACACAGGCTCCCTCGCACACTCCATCATATGCGCGATGCAGACATTAATGTTTCGCGTGCATACTCTTGCTCACTTGCTCTAGATTCCGGGAGATATTCTCCAATTTGCGGGCATCAGGGAGCCACTATCAATATGCGGGAGACTCCCGGAACTTCCGGGAGACTTGGGATGTCTGCACTCTGTGGGTGCAATCAGTTAATTATTGATATTAAGTGATCAATCTCGTTAAATCAGTCTCATTAAAGTTTGAAGGTTAATAATTAAAATGAATCAATCGCATCGAATCATTTACTTTGACTCATTTGAAGTGAATCATTCAGTGAATCATTTAGGGAATCGTTCAATGAATCATTTAGTGAATCATTTGATGAATCGTATATAGTGAATCGTTCAATGAATCATTTAGTGAATCGTATATAGTGAATCGTTCAATGAATCATTTAGTGAATCATACCATTAATCCTGGTGCTTAATAATAAATTACCAAACAGCTAAATTATGGTATATTTCCAAATTATTAAGATCACTTACCATATTACATAACATATGCACCTTTTGAATTCTTTGAGGAGATTGGGGACTTCATATCGTTCACACAAATAAACACAGTTTGTTTAATAAATGAATTTATTATAACAAAGATAAAAATAGTAAATCAATACATACAAGCAGTGAGGTGTGTGTGTGTATATACATGTGTGGTGTGTGTATGGCCTAGCTTGTTGCTAGCTAAAACAAAAGAATGTTATCAAATAGAACAAAGGATTAGCTCTGTTGCTTGTGTGTGTGTAGGACTTGACCATGTGTTTAGCCTCGTGTAGCTAACTACACGTGGTGGAGGCCTAGATTAGCCGTGTGTTGCTAGTGTGTTTGTGAAAGGCCCTATGGCCTAGCTAAAGTGTGTGTTTGTTAGGCCTTGTGAGGCCTACTGAGCACGTGTTGCTGAAGACAAAGGGAAGCTGTCTAAAGTGTATCAGGCCTGGTCAGGCCTGTTGAGCACGTTCTCAGTAACAAAAAAATTCCACACTCATATTACCAAACTCACTGAAACCTTGATAAGGTCAAAATGTATGATAAGGAAATGGTGTTAGTCAGAATAAGAGAGAGAAGCATGCGCAGCCTATCTATTAAACAATTGATAGAACATAGAACCAAAATAAATCAACACGCTGCGTGTCTAACAGTGTAACAGATAAACCTGGGTTTAAATTCACACCATTTCAATAAAAGCAAATTCCTAAGACTATCCTAATTATGCCCAAATGCCAAAATCTTACTTAATCCTGCCTTTAGCAAGATATGAAGAACTATTCGCCGGTGTCGTTCCGGGCCTCGCCGTGGGAGCACGTGAGCCGCTCGTGATAGAGGCGTAGAGAGACTTTCGGGTCCAGCGGAGCACTGGGGTGGTTCCCGTAGAAAGCAGAGGATTCTTGGTCCGAACCTCAGCGTTCGTGAGGAAAAGTCTCTGATCAGAAAAAGATGCACAGCGCTTTTGAGTTAAAAAGGATTCACTCGCCTCTTAACTTTTAACTGCCTGGGCTGCAGTCGTGACGTCACTTCTAATACAAGTAAACCGGTTGTAACTCAGGTTGAGTTAAAGATCGCGCGACTCTAGAGTTTACCTTTGCCAAGGGTAAGAAAGAAAATCGCGCTGAGTGATGGATCTTGCAAGAAAGAAGACGTCTTTTCAGGTGGAGAGCATCTCTTTATGCGTCCAGCTCCTTGGAAACCGGCCGCGAGAGACAAAATGGCGGAGCTTCCGCCTGGACTTATACGCGCATGGCGGACTGACATAGATGATCCCACCCACGCGTGACGTAGGTCACACGGAAGTTGCCTGGGAATTGTAGTTCTGACACAAGATGGCGGCATGATACCTACAACTCATGGATTAAAGCAAAAAAAAAAAAAAAAAATCTGACTGAAAAAAAAAAAAAAAAAAAACTCCATGTCGTTGGCCCCTACCACATCAGCGATGCGTCAAATTTTAAACGCCGTGTTGTCCATTATCCCCTCGGCCCCTACTTATAGTACATTTACATAATTTTAACAATGACTAAAGCTAAGGCAAGACTTTACCACTGTCATTACTGGCTATAAATGATGAAACATCAAGTTTTCAGCGCAAAGTGCAAATTTATTTCAACAATACTTTAGTAATGCACAACAGTGGTTAAGAGAAAAGTGCAAGTGCAGTCGAACTTTAACCATGCTTTCAAAAGAGTGGAACAGAAAGAACTTGCAAGAAAAGTAAAGTGAAAGTTCACTTTTTCTGCTTCTTCGCAGTGAAGCCAAAGGCATCTAGTTTTTTGCCATTGCTTCCATAGACTTTTTTTTATGGCAAACTACACAAAAGCACACACCTGCCATTTTCATCTTTTTGCACCATTAACTAAATGGCTTGCCATTATCGCCCATTTCATTTAGCCAAGCTCATCTCCACTTATTCTTTACCGTTTTGTCGATGTCTGACACATCTGTGCCTTCATTTAAAAGAAGCGCGTCCATGCTGGCAAAACCGAAAGTAATTTGACGCGCTCTAGTGATGGAAATCGAAGGGCCTGTCCGGTGGCCTTATACGCAGTACTCGAGTTGAGGGGGGATGTGGGGGGAGGCATCCCCCTTCTGAAATAAAAATCTCAAATCATCCCCCTTATAAAACGGCCATCCCCCCATCACATCCCTTGGGCCATTTTACCGATTAATGTGGAAATTAGCCTACTATTATTTTAACAAATATTACTACCATTTCAACATTAGAGGCTTTGCGCAGTGATAGCCTACATGTAGCCGGATAAAAAAGATGCATATCGGTTGCACCTCTCATTCACACCTACACGGAGGGTTCAGTCACTGAAAACAGCTACTTTCACAAACTCGGGGCAGAGTGGAGATTTCTGAAAACTCCATCTTCAGACACGCGTGTAAATTGGGAAAACGAAGCAGCAGTGGGCGAGAGGGCGCGCGCGAATATAATGAGTCAGAGGTGTGAATCTTTCACCGAATGCCAATTGTCCCGGTTCTTCATGAAATCGCACGCGCACGCACAAATTCATTAGGTTAACTTTCAAATAACTGTTCTTGTGCACTTGCGACACCGGAGCCACTTTCCTGAATTTTGAGCTTCGGAGTATTCGCTTCTTTATCTATTTAGGGGCCAAGCAGCGAAGCTGGCGAAGGCCCCTAATGAGTTTGTCGGTTTTCTTATTATTATTATTATTATTATTAGGGGCCAAGCAGCGAAGCTGGCGAAGGCCCCTAATGAGTTTGTCGGTTTTCTTATTATTATTATTATTATTATTAGGGGCCAAGCAGCGAAGCTGGCGAAGGCCCCTAATGAGTTTGTCGGTTTTCTGCTTATTATTATTATTATTATTCAACTTTCTTCTCCTATGGGATGTCAATGGCAGCCCATAGAACCACACATAGGAAAATGCTCAAATTTGGCACACACATTCTAGACAGTCTCAGCATTCCCCACAACAATTTTTAGGTCCCCACCCCCAACCCTCTAGCGCCACCAGCAGGTCAAAGTTGCAGGTACATTTCTGCTTGTAACTTTTGAACCGTTGGTCCGATTTTCAAAAACTTGGTATCCCTGGAATCCTTGGGTCAAGACGAATCCAAAGCACCCCATGACGTCATTTTCCGCCCATATAGTTTTCCCGCCATTTTGAATTTTGTGAAAATCAATTAAAATGCTTCTCCTCCCTCAATTTTGGACCAATTTCTCCCAAACTTGGTAGATGGCAACTTTGGACTAAGCTCCACAAGAAACTTACCCGGTTTTTAGAATTTCATAAGCGTTTGGCCGTGGCAGCCAATCAAAATTGGAGGCGCAGACGCCAAACAGGAAGTGTGCTCATATTTCGGCCGGCCTTTGGCGTATCTTAACGAAACTTGGTGGGTTTATGCCCCACCCCTCCATGAAGGACCCCAAAGAATTTGGAACAAATTGGCTGCTAGGGGGCGCTATAACTAGGAAAAATGTCTTTTGGCTCATATCTCATGATGCGTTTTGGCTAGAAACAAAATTCCACTGCCTATGGAATCCTTGGGTCAAGACGAATCTATCGCACCCTATGACGTCATATTCTGCCTTGAGGATTTTCCGCCATTTTGAATTTTGTTAAAATCAATGAAATTCTATGGAAACCCATAGAACCGTCTGACGACAGGTTTTCAAATTTGGCACACTGATTCTAGGCTGGGTCAAGGTTCTTGTCAGCAAATTTCAACTCACCACCTCAAACTCTCTAGCGCCAACAACAGGCCAAAGTTGCATGTACATTTCTGCTTGTTACTTTTGAACCGTATGTCTGATCGTCAAAATCTGTGTATCGCTGGAATCCTTGGGTCAAAACGAATCCAACGCATCCTATGTCGTCATATTCCGCCTTGGATATTTTCCGCCATTTTGAATTTTGTGAAAATAAATTAAAATGCTTCTCCTCCTTCAATTTTTGGCCAATTCGTTCCAAACTTGGTATATGGCAACTTTGGACTAAGCTGCACATAAAACTTACCCGGTTTTTTGAATTTCATAAGCGTTTGGCCGTGGCAGCCAATCAAATTTGGCTGTGCAGATGCGAAACAGGAAGTGTGCTCATATCTCGGCGGCCCTTTGACCATTCTTAACCAAACTTGGTGGGATTATGCCCCACCCCTCCAAAAGGGCCCATACCACATTTGGTGCACATTGGCCATTAGGGGGCGCTATAACTTTCCAAAATGTGTTTTGGCTCATATATCATTGAGCTCATATCTCAGCAGTCTTTTAGCACACACACACACACACACACACACCCACACACACACACACACAGTACACTTGAAGTAATTTCAGCCATCACAGTCAATCGAGTTTGACGGTGAAGCCGTGTATGCCTCTAACAATCTGGTTGGAGGTACATTTCTGCTTGTAAACACTTCCTGTGCGTGCCTATGACCGTCTGCCTGGTCAGTTCTTTCTGTTGCCATGGCAACTTAGGCTGGGTCACCCTGCTTGGCCCCGCATTGCTGCTTGCAGCTATATTTGGGGGCCAAGCAGCGAAGCTGCGAAGGCACCCATAGTGATTCTATTGTTTCTTATTATTGGGGGCCAAGCAGCAAAGCTGCGAAGGCACCCATAGTGATTCTATTGTTAGGGGCCAAGCAGCGAAGCTGGCGAAGGCCCCTAATGAGTTTGTCGGTTTTCTTATTATTATTATTATTATTATTATTATAGACAATTCAACTTTCTCCTTAGGGATGTCTATGGCAGCCCATAGAACCATACATAGGAAAATGCTCAAATTTGGCACACACATTCTGGACAGTCTCATGATTCTCCACAACAAATTCTAGGTCCCCAGCCCCAACCCTCTAGCGCCACCAGCAGGTCAAAGTTGCAGGTACATTTCTGCTTGTAACTTTTGAACCGTTGGTCCGATTTTCAAAAACTTGGTATCCCTGGAATCCTTGGGCCAAGACGAATCCAAAGCACCCCATGACGTCATTTTCCGCCCATATAGTTTTCCCGCCATTTTGAATTTTGTGAAAATCAATTAAAATGCTTCTCCTCCCTCAATTTTGGACCAATTTCTCCCAAACTTGGTAAATGGCAACTGTGGACCAACCTGCACAAGAAACTTACCCGGATTTTAGAATTTCATAAGCGTTTGCCCGTGGCAGCCAATCAAAGTTGGCTGCGCAGACGCCAAACAGGAAGTGCGCTCATATCTCGGCCGCCCTTTGGAGGATCTTAACGAAACTTGGTGGCATTATGCCCCACCCATCCAAAAAGGGCCACAAAAAATTTGGAACAAATTGGCTGCTAGGGGGCGCTATAACTAGGAAAAATGACTTTTGGTTCATATCTCATGATGCCTTTTGGGTAGAAACAAAATTCCACTGCCTCTGGAATCCTTGCGTCAAGTCGAATCTATCGCACCCTATGACGTCATATTCAGCCTTGAGGATTTTCCGCCATTTTGAATTTTGTTAAAATCAATGAAATTCTATGGCAACCCATAGAACCGTCTGACTAGAGGTTTTCAAATTTGGCACACTGATTCTAGGCTTCATCAAGCTTCTTGTCAGCAAATTTCAGCTCACCACCTCAAACTCTCTAGCGCCACCAACAGGTCAAACTTACAGGTACATTTCTGCTTGTTACTTTTGATCCGTACTTCTGATCGTCAAAATCTAAGTATCCATGGGATCCGTGGGTCAACACGAATCCAACGCACCCTATGATGTCATATTCCGCCTTGTATATTTTCCGCCATTTTTAATTTTGTGAAAATCAATTAAAATGCTTCTCCTCCTTCAATTTTTGACCAATTCCTTCCAAACTTGGTATATGGCAACTTTGGACTAAGCTGCACATAAAACTTACAAGGTTTTTCGAATTTCATAAGCGTTTGGCTGTGGCGGCCAATCAAATTTGGCCGTGCAGATGTGAAACAGGAAGTGTGCTCATATCTCGGCAGCCCTTTGACCTTTCTTAACCAAACTTGGTGGGATTATGCCCCACCCCTCCAAAAGGTCCCATACCTCATTTGGTGCACATTGGCCATTAGGGGGCGCTATAACTTTCCAAAATGTATTTTGGCTCATATATCATTGAGCTCATATCTCAGCAGTCTTTTAGCGCACACACACACACACACACACACACACACACACACACAGTACACTTGAAGCAATTTCAGGCATCACAGTCAATCGATTTTGACGGTGAAGCCGTGCATGCCTCTACCCATCTGGTTGGAGGTACATTTCTGCTTGTAAACACTTCCCCTGCGTGCCTCTGACCGTCTGCCTGGTCAGTTCTTTCTGTTGCCTTGGCAACTTAGGCTGGGTCACCCTGCTTGGCCCCGCATTGCTGCTTGCAGCTATATTTATTATTATTATTATAGACAATTCAACTTTCTCCTTAGGGATGTCTATGGCAGCCCATAGAACCATACATAGGAAAATGCTCAAATTTGGCACACACATTCTGGACAGTCTCATGATTCTCCACAACAAATTCTAGGTCCCCAGCCCCAACCCTCTAGCGCCACCAGCAGGTCAAAGTTGCAGGTACATTTCTGCTTGTAACTTTTGAACCGTTGGTCCGATTTTCAAAAACTTGGTATCCCTGGAATCCTTGGGCCAAGACGAATCCAAAGCACCCCATGACGTCATTTTCCGCCCATATAGTTTTCCCGCCATTTTGAATTTTGTGAAAATCAATTAAAATGCTTCTCCTCCCTCAATTTTTGACCAATTTCTCCCAAACTTGGTAGATGGCAACTGTGGACTAAGCTGCACAAGAAACTTACCCGGTTTTTAGAATTTCATAAGCGTTTGGCCGTGGCAGCCAATCAAATTTGGCGGCGCAGACGCCAAACAGGAAGTGTGCTCATATTTCGGCCGCCCTTTGGCGTATCTTAACGAAACTTGGTGGGTTTATGCCCCACCACTCCCTGAAGGACACCAAAAAAATTGGAACAAATTGGCTGCTAGGGGGCGCTATAACTAGGAAAAATGTCTTTTGGCTCATATCTCATGATGCCTTTTGGCTAGAAACAAAATTCCACTGCCTATGGAATCCTTGAGTCAAGACGAATCTATCGCACCCTATGACGTCATATTCTGCCTTGAGGATTTTCCGCCATTTTGAATTTCGTTAAAATCAATGAAATTCTATGGAAACCCATAGAACCGTCTGACAACAGGTTTTCATATTTGGCACACTGATTCTAGGCTGGCTCAAGGTTCTTGTCAGCAAATTTCAACTCACCACCTCAAACTCTCTAGCGCCAACAACAGGCCAAATTTGCATGTACATTTCTGCTTGTTACTTTTGACCCGTATGTCTGATCGTCAAAATCTGTGTATCGCTGGAATCCTTGGGTCAAAACGAATCCAACGCATCCTATGCCGTCATATTCCGCCTTGTATATTTTCCGCCATTTTGAATTATGTGAAAATCAATTAAAATGCTTCTCCTCCCTCAATTTTTGACCAATTCCTTCCAAACTTGGTAGATGGCAACGGTGCACTAAGCTGCACAAAAAACTTACCCAGTTTTTCGAATTTCATAAGCGTTTGGCCGTGGCTGCCAATCAAACTTGGCTGTGCAGACGCGACACAGGACGTGTGCTCATATCTTGGCAGCCCTTTGATCTTTCTTAACCAAACTTGGTGGGATTATGCCCCACCCCTCCATAAGGGCCCATACCACATTTGGTGCACATTGGCCATTAGGGGGCGCTATAACTTTCCAAAATGTGTTTTGGCTCATATATAATTGAGCTCATATCTCAGCAGTCTTTTAGCGCGCACACACACACACACACACACACACACACCTAGTACACTTGAAGTAATTTCAGCCATCACAGTCAATCGAATTTGACGGTGAAGCCGTGCATGCCTCTAACCATCTGGTTGGAGGTACATTTCTGCATGTAAACACTTCCTGTGCGTGCCTATGACCGTCTGCCTGGTCAGTTCTTTCTGTTGCCATGGCAACTTAGGCTGGGTCACCCTGCTTGGCCCCGCATTGCTGCTTGCAGCTATATTTTCTTATTATTATTAGGGGCCAAGCAGCGAAGCTGGCGAAGGCCCCTAATGAGTTTGTCGGTTTTCTTATTAGGGGCCAAGCAGCGAAGCTGGCGAAGGCCCCTAATGAGTTTGTCGGTTTTCTTATTATTATTATTATTATTATTATTATTCAACTTTCTTCTCCTATGGGATGTCAATGGCAGCCCATAGAACCACACATAGGAAAATGCTCAAATTTGGCACACACATTCTAGACAGTCTCAGCATTCCCCACAACAATTTTTAGGTCCCCACCCCCAACCCTCTAGCGCCACCAGCAGGTCAAAGTTGCAGGTACATTTCTGCTTGTAACTTTTGAACCGTTGGTCCGATTTTCAAAAACTTGGTATCCCTGGAATCCTTGGGTCAAGACGAATCCAAAGCACCCCATGACGTCATTTTCCGCCCATATAGTTTTCCCGCCATTTTGAATTTTGTGAAAATCAATTAAAATGCTTCTCCTCCCTCAATTTTGGACCAATTTCTCCCAAACTTGGTAGATGGCAACTTTGGACTAAGCTCCACAAGAAACTTACCCGGTTTTTAGAATTTCATAAGCGTTTGGCCGTGGCAGCCAATCAAATTTGGAGGCGCAGACGCCAAACAGGAAGTGTGCTCATATTTCGGCCGGCCTTTGGCGTATCTTAACGAAACTTGGTGGGTTTATGCCCCACCCCTCCATGAAGGACCCCAAAGAATTTGGAACAAATTGGCTGCTAGGGGGCGCTATAACTAGGAAAAATGTCTTTTGGCTCATATCTCATGATGCGTTTTGGCTAGAAACAAAATTCCACTGCCTATGGAATCCTTGGGTCAAGACGAATCTATCGCACCCTATGACGTCATATTCTGCCTTGAGGATTTTCCGCCATTTTGAATTTTGTTAAAATCAATGAAATTCTATGGAAACCCATAGAACCGTCTGACGACAGGTTTTCAAATTTGGCACACTGATTCTAGGCTGTCTCAAGGTTCTTGTCAGCAAATTTCAACTCACCACCTCAAACTCTCTAGCGCCAACAACAGGCCAAAGTTGCATGTACATTTCTGCTTGTTACTTTTGAACCGTATGTCTGATCGTCAAAATCTGTGTATCGCTGGAATCCTTGGGTCAAAACGAATCCAACGCATCCTATGCCGTCATATTCCGCCTTGTATATTTTCCGCCATTTTGAATTATGTGAAAATCAATTAAAATGCTTCTCCTCCCTCAATTTTTGACCAATTCCTTCCAAACTTGGTAGATGGCAACTTTGGACTAAGCTGCACAAAAAACTTACCCGGTTTTTCGAATTTCATAAGCGTTTGGCCGTGGCTCCCAATCAAACTTGGCGGTGCAGATGCGAAACAGGAAGTGTGCTCATATCTCGGCAGCCCTTTGACCTTTCTAAACTAAACTTGGTGGGATTGTGCGATACCCCTCCAAAGGGGCCCATACCACAATTGGTGCACATTGGCCATTAGGGGGCGCTATAACTTTCCAAAATGTGTTTTAGCTCATATATCATTGAGCTCATATCTCAGCAGTCTTTTTGCACACACACACACACACACACACACACACACACACACACACACACACACACACACCTAGTACACTTGAAGTAATTTCAGCCATCACAGTCAATCGAATTTGACGGTGAAGCCGTGCATGCCTCTAACCATCTGGTTGGAGGTACATTTCTGCTTGTAAACACTTCCTGTGCGTGCCTATGACCATCTGCCTGGTCAGTTCTTTCTGTTGCCATGGCAACTTTGGCTGGGTCACACTGCTTGGCCCCGCATTGCTGCTTGCAGCTATATTTATTATTATTATTATTATTATTCAACTTTCTTCTCCTATGGGAAGTCAATGGCAGCCCATAGAACCACACATAGGAAAATGCTCAAATTTGGCACACACATTCGAGACAGTCTCAGCATTCCCCACAACAATTTTTAGGTCCCCAGCCCCAACCCTCTAGCGCCACCAGCAGGTCAAAGTTGCAGGTACATTTCTGCTTGTAACTTTTGAACCGTTGGTCCGATTTTCAAAAACTTGGTATCCCTGGAATCCTTGGGTCAAGACGAATCCAAAGCACCCCATGACGTCATTTTCCGCCCATATAGTTTTCCCGCCATTTTGAATTTTGTGAAAATCACTTAAAATGCTTCTCCTCCCTCAATTTTGGACCAATTTCTCCCAAACTTGGTAGATGGCAACTTTGGACTAAGCTGCACAAGAAACTTACCCGGTTTTTAGAATTTCATAAGCGTTTGGCCGTGGCAGCCAATCAAAATTGGAGGCGCAGACGCCAAACAGGAAGTGTGCTCATATTTCGGCCGGCCTTTGGCGTATCTTAACGAAACTTGGTGAGTTTATGCCATACCCCTCGCTGAAGGACCCCAAAAAATTTGGAACAAATTGGCTGCTAGGGGGCGCTATAACTAGGAAAAATGTCTTTTGGCTCATATCTCATGATGCGTTTTGGCTAGAAACAAAATTCCACTGCCTATGGAATCCTTGGGTCAAGTCGAATCTATCGCACCCTATGACGTCATATTCTGCCTTGAGGATTTTCCGCCATTTTGAATTTTGTTAAAATCAATGAAATTCTATGGAAACCCATAGAACCGTCTGATGACAGGTTTTCAAATTTGGCACACTGATTCTAGGCTGCCTCACGGTTCTTGTCAGCAAATTTCAACTCAGCATCTCAAACTCTCTAGCGCCAACAACAGGTCAAAGTTGCAAGTACATTTCTGCTTGTTACTTTTGAACCGTATGTCTGATCGTCAAAATCTTAGTATGGCTGGAATCCTTGGGTCAACCCGAATCCAACGCACCCTATGGCGTCATATTCCGCCTGGTATATTTTCCGCCATTTTGAATTTTGTGAAAATCAATTAAAATGCTTCTCCTCCCTCAATTTTTGACCAATTCCTTCCAAACTTGGTACATGGCAACTTTGGACTAAGCTGCACTAAAAACTTACCCGGTTTTTCGAATTTCATAAGCGTTTGGCCGTGGCTGCCAATCAAATTTGGCTGTGCAGACGCGAAACAGGAAGTGTGCTCATATCTCGGCAGCCCTTTGACCTTTCTTAACCAAACTTGGTGGGATTATGCACCACCCCTCCAAAATGGCCCATACCACATTTGGTGCACATTGGCCATTAGGGGGCGCTATAACTTTCCAAAATGTGTTTTGGCTCTTACATCATTGAGCTCATATCTCAGCAGTCTTTTAGCACAGACACACACACACACACACACCTAGTACACTGGAAGTAATTTCAGCCATCACAGTCAATCGAATTTGACGGTGAAGCCGTGCATGCCTCTAACCGTCTGGTTGGAGGTACATTCCTGCTTGTAAACACTTCCTGTGCGTGCCTATGACCGTCTGCCTGGTCAGTTCTTTCTGTTGCCATGGCAACTTAGGCTGGGTCACCCTGCTTGGCCCCGGATTGCTGCTTGCAGCTATATTTATTATTATTATTATTATTATTATTCAACTTTCTTCTCCTATGGGAAGTCAATGGCAGCCCATAGAACCACACATAGGAAAATGCTCAAATTTGGCACACACATTGGAGACAGTCTCAGCATTCCCCACAACAATTTTTAGGTCCCCAGCCCCAACCCTCTAGCGCCACCAGCAGGTCAAAGTCGCAGGTACATTTCTGCTTGTAACTTTTGAACCGTTGGTCCGATTTTCAAAAACTTGGTATCCCTGGAATCCTTGGGTCAAGACGAATCCAAAGCACCCCATGACGTCATTTTCCGCCCATATAGTTTTCCCGCCATTTTGAATTTTGTGAAAATCACTTAAAATGCTTCTCCTCCCTCAATTTTAGACCAATTTCTCCCAAACTTGGTAGATGGCAACTTTGGACTAAGCTGCACAAGAAACTTACCCAGTTTTTAGAATTTCATAAGCGTTTGGCCGTGGCAGCCAATCAAAATTGGCGGCGCAGACGCCAAACAGGAAGTGTGCTCATATTTCGGCCGCCCTTTGGCGTATCTTAACGAAACTTGGTGAGTTTATGCCATACCCCTCGATGAAGGACCCCAAAAAATTTGGAACAAATTGGCTTCTAGGGGGCGCTATAACTAGGAAAAATGTCTTTTGGCTCATATCTCATGATGCGTTTTGGCTAGAAACAAAATTCCACTGCCTATGGAATCCTTGGGTCAAGTCGAATCTATCGCACCCTATGACGTCATATTCTGCCTTGAGGATTTTCCGCCATTTTGAATTTTGTTAAAATCAATGAAATTCTATGGAAACCCATAGAACCGTCTGACGACAGGTTTTCAAATTTGGCACACTGATTCTAGGCTGCCTCACGGTTCTTGTCAGCAAATTTCAACTCAGCATCTCAAACTCTCTAGCGCCAACAACAGGTCAAAGTTGCAAGTACATTTCTGCTTGTTACTTTTGAACCGTATGTCTGATCGTCAAAATCTTAGTATGGCTGGAATCCTTGGGTCAACCCGAATCCAACGCACCCTATGGCGTCATATTCCGCCTGGTATATTTTCCGCCATTTTGAATTTTGTGAAAATCAATTAAAATGCTTCTCCTCCCTCAATTTTTGACCAATTCCTTCCAAACTTGGTACATGGCAACTTTGGACTAAGCTGCACTAAAAACTTACCCGGTTTTTCGAATTTCATAAGCGTTTGGCCGTGGCTGCCAATCAAATTTGGCTGTGCAGACGCGAAACAGGAAGTGTGCTCATATCTCAGCAGCCCTTTGACCTTTCTTAACCAAACTTGGTGGGATTATGCACCACCCCTCCAAAATGGCCCATACCACATTTGGTGCACATTGGCCATTAGGGGGCGCTATAACTTTCCAAAATGTGTTTTGGCTCTTACATCATTGAGCTCATATCTCAGCAGTCTTTTAGCACAGACACACACACACACACACACACCTAGTACACTGGAAGTAATTTCAGCCATCACAGTCAATCGAATTTGACGGTGAAGCCGTGCATGCCTCTAACCGTCTGGTTGGAGGTACATTCCTGCTTGTAAACACTTCCTGTGCGTGCCTATGACCGTCTGCCTGGTCAGTTCTTTCTGTTGCCATGGCAACTTAGGCTGGGTCACACTGCTTGGCCCCGGATTGCTGCTTGCAGAAATATTTTTATTATTCAACTTTCTTCTCCTATGGGAAGTCAATGGCAGCCCATAGAACCACACATAGGAAAATGCTCAAATTTGGCACACACATTCGAGACAGTCTCAGCATTCCCCACAACAATTTTTAGGTCCCCAGCCCCAACCCTCTAGCGCCACCAGCAGGTCAAAGTTGCAGGTACATTTCTGCTTGTAACTTTTGAACCGTTGGTCCGATT
>NC_083572.1:727500-730614 GCF_027579695.1 Neoarius graeffei | reverse complement strand
GTAGATTTTCCGCCATTTTGAATTATGTGAAAATCAATTAAAATGCTTCTCCTCCCTCAATTTTTGAACAATTTCTCCCAAACTTGGTAGATGGCAACTGGGGACTAAGCTGCATACAAAACTTACCCGGTTTTTAGAATTTCCTAAGCGTTTGGCCGTGGCAGCCAATCAAAATTGGAAGGCAGATGCAAAACAGGAAGTGTGCTCATTTCTCGGCCACCCTTTGGCGTATCTTAACGAAACTTGGTGGCATTATGCACCACGCCTCCCCAAAGGGCAGCAAAAAATTTGGAACAAATTGGCTGCTAGGGGGCGCTATAACTGGGAAAATGTCTTTTGGCTCATATCTCATGATGCGTTTTGGGTAGAAACAAAATTCCATTATCTCTGGAATCCATGCGTCAAGACGAATCCATCGCACCCTATGACGTCATATTCTGACTTGAGGTTTTTCCACCATTTTGAATTTTGTTAAAATCAATCAAATTCGATGGCAACCCATAGAACCATATGACTAGAGGTTTTCAAATTTGGCAGCCTGATTCTACGCTCCCTCAAGGGTCTTGTCGCCAAGTTTCAACTCACCCCCTCAAACTCTCGAGCGCCACCAACAGGTCAAATTCGCAGGTACATTTCTGGTTGTTACTTTTGAACCATACGTCTGATCGTCAAAATCATAGGATCTCTGGAATGCCTTGGTGACATCGAATCCAACGCGCCCTGTCTCGTCATATTGCACCTGGTAGATTTTCCGCCATTTTGAATTATGTGAAAATCTATTAAAATGCTTCTTCTCCCTCAGTTTTTAACCAATTTCTCCCAAGCTTGGTAGATAGTAACTGTGGACGAAGCTGCAGAAGAATCTTACACGGATTTATGAATTTCATAAGCGTTTGGCCGTGGCAGCCAATCAAATTTGGCTCCTCAGACGCAAAAGAGGATGTGTGCTCACATCTCGGCCGCCCTTTGGCAGATCTTAATGAAACTTGGTGGCCTTTTGCCAGACGCCACCAGAAAGGTCCCAAAAAACTTGGAACAACTTGGCAGCTAGGGGGCGCTATAACTAGGAAAAATTACTTTTGGCTCATATCTCATGATCTGTTTGGGCTAGAAACAAAATTCCACTATCTCTGGAATCCTTGGCTCAAGCCGAATCGATCGCAGCCTATGACGTCATATTTAGCCTTTACGATTTTCCGCCATTTTGAATTTTGTAAAAATCAATTAAAATGCTTCTCCTCCCTCAATTTTTCACCAATTTCTCCCAAACTTGGTAGATAGCAACTTTGGACTAAGCTGCACAAGGGCATTACCTGGCCCAAGTGCATTCTGCTGGCCTTCCGACTAGGCTCATATGTTGCTTGGCCCCCACATTGCTGCTTGCAGCTATATTTATTATTATTCAGTCCACTTCCGCCTCTGCAAGTCTATGGCAGCCCATAGAACCGTCTGGTAAAAAGTTGTGAAATTTGGTACACTGATTCGAGACAGTCTCAACATTACTCTCAGCAAATTTCAGGCCTCTACCTCAAACCCTCTAGCGCCACCAACAGGTCAAACTCGCAGGTACATTTCTGCTTGTAACTTTTGAACCGTTGGTCCAATTTTCAAAAACTTCGTATCCCTGTAATCCTTGGGCCAAGACGAATCCAACGCACCCCATGACGTCATTTTCCGCCCATATAGTTTTTCCGCCATTTTGAATTTTGTGAAAATCAATTAAAATGCTACTCCTCCCTCAATTTTTGACCAATTTCTTCCAAACTTGGAAGATAGCATAATTGGACCAACCTGCACAAAAGTTATACCCAGTATTTTGAATTTCATAAGCGTTTGGCCGTGGCAGCCAATCAAAATCGGCTGCGCAGACGCAAAACAGGAAGTGCGCTCATATCTCGGCGGCCCTTTGGGCTATCTTGACAAAACTTGGTGGGATCATGCCCCACCCCTTTCCAAACGCCCACATAAAATTTGGAACAAATTGGCTGCTAGGCGGCGCTATAACTAGGAAAAATGTCTTTTGGCTCATATCTAATGATGCATTTTGGGTAGAAACAAAATTCAACTATCTCTGGAATCCATGGGTCAAGACGAATCCATCGCACCATATAACGTCATATTCTGCCTTGAGGATTTTCCGCCATTTTGAATTTTGTTAAAATCAATGAAATTCTATGGCAACCCATGGAACCGTCTGGTGAGAGGTTGAGAAATTTGGCACACTGATTCTAGGCTGCCTCAAGGTTCTTGTCAGCAAATTTCAGCTCACCACCTCAAACTCTCTAGCGCTACCAACAGGTCAAATTTGGAAGTACATTTCTGCTTGTTACTTTTAAACCGTAAGGCTGATTGTCAAAATCTTAGTATCGCTGGAATCCATCCGTCAAACCGAATCCAACGCACCCTATGGCATCATATTGCACCTGGGAGATTTTCCGCCATTTTGAATTTTGTTAAAATCAATTAAATTGCTACTCCTCCCTCAATTTTTGACCAAATTTGCCCAGACTTGGTGGATAGCATCATTGGACCAATCGGCACAAAAGATATCCTCACACTTTTGAAATTTTAAAAAATTTGGCAGCAGCAGCCAATGAAACTCAGATGCAACGACATCAAACAGGAAGTGAGCTCATATCTTGGCAGCCCTTTCACATTTCTTAACCAAACTTGGTGAGATTATGCCAGACCCCTCCCCAAGGGCCCATACCAACTTTGGTCCACATAGGCCATTAGGTGGCGCTATAACTATAAAAAATGTGTTTTGGCTCATGTCATTGAGCTCATATCTCAGCAGTCTCTTAGCACACAAACACACACACACTCTCTCTCTCACACACACACTCACTCTCTCTCTCACACACACACACACGCACTCACTCTCACACACACACACGCACTCACTCTCTCACACACACACTCTCTCTCTCACACACACACCTCTCTCTCACACACACACTCTCTCTCTCACACACACACTCTCTCTCACACACACACTCTCTCTCACACACACACTCTCTCTCTCACACACACACTCTCTCTCACACACACACTCCTCTCTCACACACACACTCTCTCTCTCACACACACACTCCTCTCTCACACACACACTCT
>NC_083572.1:712500-722500 GCF_027579695.1 Neoarius graeffei | reverse complement strand
GCGTCAAGTCGAATCTATCGCACCCTATGACGTCATATTCAGCCTTGAGGATTTTCCGCCATTTTGAATTTTGTGAAAATCAATTAAAATGCTTCTCCTCCCTCAATCTTTGACCAATTCCTTCCAAGCTTGGTCGATGGCAACTTTGGACTAAGCTGCACATAAAACTTACCCGGTTTTTCGAATTTCATAAGCGTTTGGCCGTGGCGGCCAATCAAATTTGGCCGTGCAGATGTGAAACAGGAAGTGTGGTCATATCTCGGCAGTCCTTTGACCTTTCTTAACCAAACTTGGTGGGATTATGCCCCACCCCTCCAAAAGGTCCCATACCACATTTGGTGCACATTGGCCATTAGGGGGCGCTATAACTTTCCAAAATGTATTTAGGATCATATATCATTGAGCTCATATCTCAGCAGTCTCTTAGCACACACACACACCTAGTACACTTGAAGTAATTTCAGGCATCACAGTCAATCGATTTTGACGGTGACACCGTGCATGCCTCTACCCATCTGGCTGGAGGTACATTTCTGCTTGTAAACACTTCCTGTGCGTGCCTCTGATCGTCTGCCTGGTCAGTTCTTTCTGTTGCCATGGCAACTTAGGCTGGGTCACGCTGCTTGGCCCCGCATTGCTGCTTGCAGCTATATTTATTAGGGGCCAAGCAGCGAAGCTGGCGAAGGCCCCTAATGAGTTTGTCGGTTTTCTTATTATTATTATTAGGGGCCAAGCAGCGAAGCTGGCGAAGGCCCCTAATGTGTTTGTCGGTTTTCTTATTATTATTATTATTATTATTATTATTCATCTTTCTTCTCCTATGGGAAGTCAATGGCAGCCCATAGAGCCACACATAGGAAAATGCTCAAATTTGGCACACACATTTGAGACAGTCTCAGCATTCCCCATAACAATTTTTAGGTCCCGACCCCCAACCCTCTAGCGCCACCAGCAGGTCAAAGTTGCAGGTACATTTCTGCTTGTAACTTTTGAACCGTACGTCCGATTTTCAAAAACTTGGTATCCCTGGAATCCTTGGGTCAAGACGAATCCAAAGCACCCCATGACGTCATTTTCCGCCCATATAGTTTTCCCGCCATTTTGAATTTTGTGAAAATCACTTAAAATGCTTCTCCTCCCTCAATTTTGGACAAATTTCTCCCAAACTTGGTATATGGCAACTGTGGACTAAGCTGCACAAGAAACTTACCCGGATTTTAGAATTTCTTAAGCGTTTGGCCGTGGCAGCCAATCAAAATTGGCTGCGCAGACGCCAAACAGGAAGTGTGCTCATATTTCGGCCGCCCTTTGGCGTATCTTAACGAAACTTGGTGAGATTATGCCCCACCCCTGCATGAAGGAACACAAAAAAATTGGAACAAATTGGCTGCTAGGGGGCGCTATAACTAGGAAAAATGTCTTTTGGCTCATATCTCATGATGCGTTTGGGGTAGAAACAAAATTCCACTATCTCTGGAATCCTTGGGTCAACACGAATCTATCGCACCCTATGACGTCATATTCTGCCTTGAGGATTTTCCGCCATTTTGAATTTTGTTAAAATCAATGAAATTCTATGGCAACCCATAGAACTGTCTGACTAGAGGTTTTCAAATTTGGCACACTGATTCTAGGCTGCCTCAAGGTTCTTGTCAGCAAATTTCAACTCATCTCAAACTGTCTAGCGCCACCAACAGGTCAAAGTTGCAGGTACATTTCTGCTTGTTACTTTTGAACCGTACTTCTGATCGTCAAAATCTAAGTATCTATGGGATCCTTGGGTCAACACGAATCCAACGCACCCTATGGCGTCATATTCCGCCTGGTATATTTTCCGCCATTTTGAATTTTGTGAAAATCAATTAAAATGCTTCTCCTCCCTCAATCTTTGACCAATTCCTTCCAAGCTTGGTAGATGGCAACTTTGGACTAAGCTGCACATAAAACTTACCCGGTTTTTCGAATTTCATAAGCGTTTGGCCGTGGCGGCCAATCAAATTTGGCCGTGCAGATGTGAAACAGGAAGTGTGGTCATATCTCGGCAGCCCTTTGACCTTTCTTAACCAAACTTGGTGGCATTATGCCCCACCCCTCCAAAAGGTCCCATACCACATTTGGTGCACATTGGCCATTAGGGGGCGCTATAACTTTCCAAAATGTATTTAGGATCATATATCATTGAGCTCATATCTCAGCAGTCTCTTAGCACACACACACACACTTAGTACACTTGAAGTAATTTCAGGCATCACAGTCAATCGATTTTGACGGTGAAGCCGTGCATGCCTCTAACCATCTGGTTGGAGGTACATTTCTGCTTGTAAACACTTCCTGTGCGTGCCTCTGACCGTCTGCCTGGTCAGTTCTTTCTGTTGCCATGGCAACTTAGGCTGGGTCACGCTGCTTGGCCCCGCATTGCTGCTTGCAGCTATATTTATTATTATTATTATTCAACTTTCTTCTCCTATGGGAAGTCAATGGCAGCCCATAGAACCACACATAGGAAAATGCTCAAATTTGGCACACACATTCGAGACAGTCTCAGCATTCCCCACAACAATTTTTAGGTCCCCAGCCCCAACCCTCTAGCGCCACCAGCAGGTCAAAGTTGCAGGTACATTTCTGCTTGTAACTTTTGAACCGTTGGTCCGATTTTCAAAAACTTGGTATCCCTGGAATCCTTGGGTCAAGACGAATCCAAAGCACCCCATGACGTCATTTTCCGCCCATATAGTTTTCCCGCCATTTTGAATTTTGTGAAAATCAATTAAAATGCTTCTCCTCCCTCAATTTTGGACCAATTTCTCCCACACTTGGTAGATGGCAACTTTAGACTAAGCTCCACAAGAAACTTACCCGGTTTTTAGAATTTCATAAGCGTTTGGCCGTGGCAGCCAATCAAAATTGGAGGCGCAGACGCCAAACAGGAAGTGTGCTCATATTTCGGCCGGCCTTTGGCGTATCTTAACGAAACTTGGTGAGTTTATGCCATACCCCTCGCTGAAGGACCCCAAAAAATTTGGAACAAATTGGCTGCTAGGGGGCGCTATAACTAGGAAAAATGTCTTTTGGCTCATATCTCATGATGCGTTTTGGCTAGAAACAAAATTCCACTGCCTATGGAATCCTTGGGTCAAGTCGAATCTATCGCACCCTATGACGTCATATTCTGCCTTGAGGATTTTCCGCCATTTTGAATTTTGTTAAAATCAATGAAATTCTATGGAAACCCATAGAACCGTCTGACGACAGGTTTTCAAATTTGGCACACTGATTCTAGGCTGCCTCACGGTTCTTGTCAGCAAATTTCAACTCAGCATCTCAAACTCTCTAGCGCCAACAACAGGTCAAAGTTGCAAGTACATTTCTGCTTGTTACTTTTGAACCGTATGTCTGATCGTCAAAATCTTAGTATGGCTGGAATCCTTGGGTCAACCCGAATCCAATGCACCCTATGGCGTCATATTCCGCCTGGTATATTTTCCGCCATTTTGAATTATGTGAAAATCAATTAAAATGCTTCTCCTCCCTCAATTTTTGACCAATTCCTTCCAAACTTGGTAGATGGCAACTTTGGACTAAGCTGCACTAAAAACTTACCCGGTTTTTCGAATTTCATAAGCGTTTGGCCGTGGCTGCCAATCAAATTTGGCTGTGCAGACGCGAAACAGGAAGTGTGCTCATATCTCGGCAGCCCTTTGACCTTTCTTAACCAAACTTGGTGGGATTATGCACCACCCCTCCAAAATGGCCCATACCACATTTGGTGCACATTGGCCATTAGGGGGCGCTATAACTTTCCAAAATGTGTTTTGGCTCTTACATCATTGAGCTCATATCTCAGCAGTCTTTTAGCACAGACACACACACACACACACACACACCTAGTACACTGGAAGTAATTTCAGCCATCACAGTCAATCGAATTTGACGGTGAAGCCGTGCATGCCTCTAACCGTCTGGTTGGAGGTACATTCCTGCTTGTAAACACTTCCTGTGCGTGCCTATGACCGTCTGCCTGGTCAGTAGTTTCTGTTGCCATGGCAACTTAGGCTGGGTCACCCTGCTTGGCCCCGGATTGCTGCTTGCAGCTATATTTAGGGGCCAAGCAGCGAAGCTGGCGAAGGCCCCTAATGAGTTTGTCGGTTTTCTTATTATTATTATTATTATTATTATTATTCAACTTTCTTCTCCTATGGGAAGTCAATGGCAGCCCATAGAACCACACATAGGAAAATGCTCAAATTTGGCACACACATTGGAGACAGTCTCAGCATTCCCCACAACAATTTTTAGGTCCCCAGCCCCAACCCTCTAGCGCCACCAGCAGGTCAAAGTTGCAGGTACATTTCTGCTTGTAACTTTTGAACCGTTGGTCCGATTTTCAAAAACTTGGTATCCCTGGAATCCTTGGGTCAAGACGAATCCAAAGCACCCCATGACGTCATTTTCCGCCCATATAGTTTTCCCGCCATTTTGAATTTTGTGAAAATCACTTAAAATGCTTCTCCTCCCTCAATTTTGGACCAATTTCTCCCAAACTTGGTAGATGGCAACTTTGGACTAAGCTGCACAAGAAACTTACCCGGTTTTTAGAATTTCATAAGCGTTTGGCCGTGGCAGCCAATCAAAATTGGCGGCGCAGACGCCAAACAGGAAGTGTGCTCATATTTCGGCCGCCCTTTGGCGTATCTTAACGAAACTTGGTGAGTTTATGCCATACCCCTCGATGAAGGACCCCAAAAAATTTGGAACAAATTGGCTGCTAGGGGGCGCTATAACTAGGAAAAATGTCTTTTGGCTCATATCTCATGATGCGTTTTGGCTAGAAACAAAATTCCACTGCCTATGGAATCCTTGGCTCAAGTCGAATCTATCGCACCCTATGACGTCATATTCTGCCTTGAGGATTTTCCGCCATTTTGAATTTTGTTAAAATCAATGAAATTCTATGGAAACCCATAGAACCGTCTGACGACAGGTTTTCAAATTTGGCACACTGATTCTAGGCTGCCTCACGGTTCTTGTCAGCAAATTTCAACTCAGCATCTCAAACTCTCTAGCGCCAACAACAGGTCAAAGTTGCAAGTACATTTCTGCTTGTTACTTTTGAACCGTATGTCTCATCGTCAAAATCTTAGTACGGCTGGAATCCTTGGGTCAACCCGAATCCAACGCACCCTATGGCGTCATATTCCGCCTGGTATATTTTCCGCCATTTTGAATTTTGTGAAAATCAATTAAAATGCTTCTCCTCCCTCAATTTTTGACCAATTCCTTCCAAACTTGGTACATGGCAACTTTGGACTAAGCTGCACTAAAAACTTACCCGGTTTTTCGAATTTCATAAGCGTTTGGCCGTGGCTGCCAATCAAATTTGGCTGTGCAGACGCGAAACAGGAAGTGTGCTCATATCTCGGCAGCCCTTTGACCTTTCTTAACCAAACTTGGTGGGATTATGCACCACCCCTCCAAAATGGCCCATACCACATTTGGTGCACATTGGCCATTAGGGGGCGCTATAACTTTCCAAAATGTGTTTTGGCTCTTACATCATTGAGCTCATATCTCAGCAGTCTTTTAGCACAGACACACACACACACACACACACCTAGTACACTGGAAGTAATTTCAGCCATCACAGTCAATCGAATTTGACGGTGAAGCCGTGCATGCCTCTAACCGTCTGGTTGGAGGTACATTCCTGCTTGTAAACACTTCCTGTGCGTGCCTATGACCGTCTGCCTGGTCAGTTCTTTCTGTTGCCATGGCAACTTAGGCTGGGTCACCCTGCTTGGCCCCGGATTGCTGCTTGCAGCTATATTTATTATTATTATTCAACTTTCTTCTCCTATGGGATGTCAATGGCAGCCCATAGAACCACACATAGGAAAATGCTCAAATTTGGCACACACATTCTAGACAGTCTCAGCATTCCCCACAACAATTTTTAGGTCCCCACCCCCAACCCTCTAGCGCCACCAGCAGGTCAAAGTTGCAGGTACATTTCTGCTTGTAACTTTTGAACCGTTGGTCCGATTTTCAAAAACTTGGTATCCCTGGAATCCTTGGGTCAAGACGAATCCAAAGCACCCCATGAAGTCATTTTCCGCCCATATATTTTTCCCGCCATTTTGAATTTTGTGAAAATCAATTAAAATGCTTCTCCTCCCTCAATTTTGGACCAATTTCTCCCAAACTTGGTAGATGGCAACTTTGGACTAAGCTCCACAAGAAACTTACCCGGTTTTTAGAATTTCATAAGCGTTTGGCCGTGGCAGCCAATCAAAATTGGAGGCGCAGACGCCAAACAGGAAGTGTGCTCATATTTCGGCCGGCCTTTGGCGTATCTTAACGAAACTTGGTGGGTTTATGCCCCACCCCTCCATGAAGGACCCCAAAGAATTTGGAACATATTGGCTGCTAGGGGGCGCTATAACTAGGAAAAATGTCTTTTGGCTCATATCTCATGATGCGTTTTGGCTAGAAACAAAATTCCACTGCCTATGGAATCCTTGGGTCAAGCCGAATCGATCGCACCCTATGACGTCATATTCTGCCTTGAGGATTTTCCGCCATTTTGAATTTTGTTAAAATCAATGAAATTCTATGGAAACCCATAGAACCGTCTGACGACAGGTTTTCAAATTTGGCACACTGATTCTAGGCTGTCTCAAGGTTCTTGTCAGCAAATTTCAACTCACCACCTCAAACTCTCTAGCGCCAACAACAGGCCAAAGTTGCATGTACATTTCTGCTTGTTACTTTTGAACCGTATGTCTGATCGTCAAAATCTGTGTATCGCTGGAATCCTTGGGTCAAAACGAATCCAACGCATCCTATGGCGTCATATTCCGCCTTGTATATTTTCCGCCATTTTGATTTATGTGAAAATCAAGTAAAATGCTTCTCCTCCCTCAATTTTTGACCAATTCCTTCCAAACTTGGTAGATGGCAACGTTGCACTAAGCTGCACAAAAAACTTACCCGGTTTTTCGAATTTCATAAGCGTTTGGCCGTGGCTGCCAATCAAACTTGGATGTGCAGACGCGAAACAGGACGTGTGCTCATATCTCGGCAGCCCTTTGATCTTTCTTAACCAAACTTGGTGGGATTATGCCCCACCCCTCCATAAGTGCCCATACCACATTTGGTGCACTTTGGCCATTAGGGGGCGCTATAACTTTCCAAAATGTGTTTTGGCTCATATATAATTGAGCTCATATCTCAGCAGTCTTTTAGCACACACACACACACACACACACACCTAGTACACTTGAAGTAATTTCAGCCATCACAGTCAATCGAATTTGACGGTGAAGCCGTGCATGCCTCTAACCATCTGGTTGGAGGTACATTTCTGCTTGTAAACACTTCCTGTGCGTGCCTATGACCGTCTGCCTGGTCAGTTCTTTCTGTTGCCATGGCAACTTAGGCTGGGTCACACTGCTTGGCCCCGCATTGCTGCTTGCAGCTATATTTAGGGGCCAAGCAGCGAAGCTGGCGAAGGCCCCTAATGAGTTTGTCGGTTTTCTTATTATTATTATTATTATTATTATTATTATTCAACTTTCTTCTCCTATGGGATGTCAATGGCAGCCCATAGAACCACACATAGGAAAATGCTCAAATTTGGCACACACATTCGAGACAGTCTCAGCATTCCCCACAACAATTTTTAGGTCCCCACCCCCAACCCTCTAGCGCCACCAGCAGGTCAAAGTTGCAGGTACATTTCTGCTTGTAACTTTTGAACCGTTGGTCCGATTTTCAAAAACTTGGTATCCCTGGAATCCTTGGGTCAAGACGAATCCAAAGCACCCCATGACGTCATTTTCCGCCCATATAGTTTTCCCGCCATTTTGAATTTTGTGAAAATCAATTAAAATGCTTCTCCTCCCTCAATTTTGGACCAATTTCTCCCAAACTTGGTACATGGCAACTTTGGACTAAGCTCCACAAGAAACTTACCCGGTTTTTAGAATTTCATAAGCGTTTGGCCGTGGCAGCCAATCAAAATTGGAGGCGCAGACGCCAAACAGGAAGTGTGCTCATATTTCGGCCGCCCTTTGGCCTATCTTAACGAAACTTGGTGGGATTATGCCCCACCCCTCCATGAAGGACCCCAAAGAATTTGGAACAAATTGGCTGCTAGGGGGCGCTATAACTAGGAAAAATGTCTTTTGGCTCATATCTCATGATGCGTTTTGGCTAGAAACAAAATTCCACTGCCTATGGAATCCTTGGGTCAAGTCGAATCTATCGCACCCTATGACGTCATATTCTGCCTTGAGGATTTTCCGCCATTTTGAATTTTGTTAAAATCAATGAAATTCTATGGAAACCCATAGAACCGTCTGACGACAGGTTTTCAAATTTGGCACACTGATTCTAGGCTGGCTCAAGGTTCTTGTCAGCAAATTTCAACTCACCACCTCAAACTCTCTAGCGCCAACAACAGGCCAAAGTTGCATGTACATTTCTGCTTGTTACTTTTGAACCGTATGTCTGATCGTCAAAATCTGTGTATCGCTGGAATCCTTGGGTCAAAACGAATCCAACGCATCCTATGCCGTCATATTCCGCCTTGTATATTTTCCGCCATTTTGAATTATGTGAAAATCAATTAAAATGCTTCTCCTCCCTCAATTTTTGACCAATTCCATCCAAACTTGGTAGATGGCAACGATGCACTAAGCTGCACAAAAAACTTACCCGGTTTTTCGAATTTCATAAGCGTTTGGCCGTGGCTGCCAATCAAACTTGGATGTGCAGACGCGAAACAGGACGTGTGCTCATATCTCGGCAGCCCTTTGATCTTTCTTAACCAAACTTGGTGGGATTATGCCCCACCCCGCCATAAGTGCCCATACCACATTTGGTGCACTTTGGCCATTAGGGGGCGCTATAAGTTTCCAAAATGTGTTTTGGCTCATATATTATTGAGCTCATATCTCAGCAGTCTTTTAGCACACACACACACACACACACACACACACACACACACCTAGTACACTTGAAGTAATTTCAGCCATCACAGTCAATCGAATTTGACGGTGAAGCCGTGCATGCCTCTAACCATCTGGTTGGAGGTACATTTCTGCTTATAAACACTTCCTGTGCATGCCTATGACCGTCTGCCTGGTCAGTTCTTTCTGTTGCCATGGCAACTTAGGCTGGGTCACACTGCTTGGCCCCGCATTGCTGCTTGCAGCTATATTTAGGGGCCAAGCAGCGAAGCTGGCGAAGGCCCCTAATGAGTTTGTCGGTTTTCTTATTATTATTATTATTATTATTATTATTCAACTTTCTTCTCCTATGGGATGTCAATGGCAGCCCATAGAACCACACATAGGAAAATGCTCAAATTTGGCACACACATTCTAGAAAGTCTCAGCATTCCCCACAACAATTTTTAGGTCCCCACCCCCAACCCTCTAGCGCCACCAGCAGGTCAAAGTTGCAGGTACATTTCTGCTTGTAACTTTTGAACCGTTGGTCCGATTTTCAAAAACTTGGTATCCCTGGAATCCTTGGGTCAAGACGAATCCAAAGCACCCCATGACGTCATTTTCCGCCCATATAGTTTTCCCGCCATTTTGAATTTTGTGAAAATCAATTAAAATGCTTCTCCTCCCTCAATTTTGGACCAATTTCTCCCAAACTTGGTAGATGGCAACTTTGGACTAAGCTCCACAAGAAACTTACCCGGTTTTTAGAATTTCATAAGCGTTTGGCCGTGGCAGCCAATCAAAATTGGAGGCGCAGACGCCAAACAGGAAGTGTGCTCATATTTCGTCCGCCCTTTGGCGTATCTTAACGAAACTTGGTGGGTTTATGCCCCACCCCTCCATGAAGGACCCCAAAGAATTTGGAACAAATGGGCTGCTAGGGGGCGCTATAACTAGGAAAAAAGTCTTTTGGCTCATATCTCATGATGCGTTTTGGCTAGAAACAAAATTCCACTGCCTATGGAATCCTTGGGTCAAGACGAATCTAT